>NC_047669.1:79114954-79414954 GCF_011762505.2 Arvicanthis niloticus
GTTGAAGACCAGGTGGATTCGTTTCTTCCCAAGCAGTGTGTATGCCTGCCTGAGAATGTGTAGGAGAAGCAGGTTCCTCCCAACCTCTACAGACCAGCATCTCCTGTCCACTAGAGACCAGCTTTTGGAAGGGTTGGGAGGATGTGAGACGGCAGCAAAGCTGGAGCAAGGGGTAGTCTCAGAAACAGCCTTTTGTGAAAAGAGCCAGGCATAAGAGAAAGTTTCACTAGAGAACTTCCAGAAAATGTAGATAGAACAGCAGTGATGGAGGAAGGGTGTCAGGGAAAGGTGAAGTATAAACAACTTTTACAGAAGTTTGGTGCCAAGGGAAGAAGATGCAACAGTGGGTCCTCACACTCCACTCGAGTGAGGTTCCACCTGCTACCACACCACCTGAACACCCCATCTCATCTGGAGTTCTGAGCAGCTATGGAAGGGTAAGAAGGTTGCTAAGGTGGTGGTTTTGACATTCTTCTTTAGAAGCTTTGTTATATTTGGTTTTGTGTGTGTGTACATGTGTACATGTGAAGGACTATGCATGCCCCAGCACACATGTGGAGGTCAGAGAGCAATTCACAGGAGTCAGTTCTCTCTGTCAATCATGTGGCTCCAAGGATTGAACTTAGGTTATCAGGCTTATTGGCAAGCATGTCAACTGGTGAGACTAGGTTGGTATTTGGAGTCAAATCTTTGACTAGATTGTTTCTCCCCTTGGGGTGTGATTTTTTTTTATGACATTGTTTAGAAAATCTAATACTGATACAAGACTATGACTATACATGGGCACCCCACTCCCTTCCCATCTCTGACTCTCTTTCCTGGGGTCACCTGCTGTTGTCTCTACCAGCTGCTTTTTGGGTATTATTCCACATTGCTAACTATTAGTATTAGTATTATTTCTTGTTGGTTTTTTCTTTTTCCTCTCATGCATACACAAATCTCCATATACCCTCACTGCGAAATGCCCTACTCACTACAGATATATTTACTATATATTTATTATATTTTACTTCTAGTGTGATTATGACCCATAAATGTTGTCTTGACTAAGACACTTAGGATGCTGTACTTATTTTTTCTTTTTTTTTTTGGACATTTTGTTTTTCCTGGAATTAACTATTGTATTGTTGTTGTTGAAAGGAAAAGTATTGTGTCAGGACCACCAAGAGGGAGACAATCTAAGAGTGGAGAAATCCAGGACTTGCCAGGATTTTTTGGAGGGTTAGGAACAGACACTGGATTCCAGTGATGTGGTCACCAAAAGTAAAAGGAAAACTTCCAACCAAATCAAATTGAACAGAATGTGCCTATATGCTATCCAAGGGAGTCCACCATAATCAATGAAGATTGTGGTAGGGTGCAGCCTCTTCAGTCCCACAGGGCAGAACAGAGACACTTGACAGTCAATGTTTGTCACCTGATAACCCGGAGACTGTTTGGGACAGCAAGAGTTGGGGGCTTACCAATCAACTGCTGTTGGATGAAGAAAGCAGGCATCAGAAGGTCTGAATGTTTGGAAACTGGGTTATTGGGTTAATGGGTTCAGTAATCCAAATCCAAGTCACAAGACCATATAAAAGAAAAAGTATTGACTTAGGACCCGTAAGACCAAGTTCTCAGCACAAAGAAGATTTATTTGCCCTAAAGGGACAGAGGGCAGGGATAAGGGACAAAGACAGGAGATAGAGGATAAGGGAGAGGAGAAGGGAACAAGGGAGAGGGGAGGAAAGGAGCATGGGAAGGGAGGAGGGGTATTTCCTTGGGAGGGGGGGTCAATAAAAGACTGCCTCTGCATAGAGAGGAGACAGATGTGACACATAAGAAAATGGTAGTGTATAAAGGTTCAAGGGGGAACCCTGTGTTAGAATGAGGTGTTTAATTTTAATTGGGCATGCTAATTAGGTGAGCCAAAGGGGGCTTTTGATTGCTAGACATTAATACTTTGGTAGTTGAACATTAGTAGTCAGCCTCCAGAGGAGGAATTAGCCAAATAAGGGAATAGACCTTGAGGGCTAGCTTTAGGAATGTAACCTAACAATTTTTAGCAAGGCAGAGGGAATTGGGGTGAAGGGTAAGGCCTGCCAGAGCCATGCCCACCATGCTCAAGCTGGCCAGAGGCCCTTCAGTTGGTATTCAGTTTCTCAAGTACTTTTCACTAATTGTTACTCAGTAATTAAAACTCTGCCAAACTCCTAGTTTTAGTTTGCTTTCTGTTGCTGTGATAAAATATTCTAACCAAAGTCACCTTGAAGGAGGATAGGCTTATCTGGCTCAAAGGGTACAGTCCCTCATTTTGGAAAGCCAAAACAGAACTCCTTGGGAGACGGGGGTGACTTCCAAGGGACGACATTCTAGAAAAGGAAAGTTGTGGAGATGGAAAGCAGCTTTGGGGAGGAGAATGTAGACAACCAAGGGAAGTAAGGGCAGCTTGGGGGTTTCCTGTGTGTCCTGTGTGAGCATTATGGTGGTGGCTGTCCAAGTGTGTGGAGAGTTCACAATGTACCCATTTTATCTCAGAAATGTTCATCTTTTAAACCTATCATTCATATATATATATACACACATATATATATGATAGGTAGATAGATAGATAGATAGATATAGATAGATATAGATAGATCTGCTTTGATGGGGACGCAGTCTAGGAAATCCAGGATCTTGTACATGCTAGGCAAACCACTCTACCATTGAGTCTCATTCCAGTCTAAGGAGCCTGACTTTTAAAATAAAGGTTTTAGATCAGCAAGCCCTACTTACAGAGTCCCTGAAGATTAGGCTTAATTAAGGCTCTTAATCAGAACTGAGAAGCCCTACAGTTCATGTATCCAATATAACTCTTTCTCTAAAGCTTTCCAAGGGACAGACTTGGACAGCTATCCAGAGAGGCCATCTTGAATCCCTCTGTACCATCTGATCTTGAAGCTGGTCAGATTTGACCAATGGACTCTCTGAAGACTCTGGTGTAGCTTATTTGATTCTGCATGGGGCTTCTCTGAGGAGGTAGTGGCTTCTTCTCCCTTTGCACACATTGACTACAGTACTTTATAGCCCCAGAAATCAGCAAGAAAGGTAACTCCCACAAGGAGACAGGCTGAAGCCCAGGGACCCTGGGGACATGAGGGCAGCTAGAAGTCCAAAGTCCTGATAGTTTCATCCTCCTTCACAGAGACTGATGCAGGGCAATGTGTCATAGTGGATTAGAACTATGTCCATTTCCCCTTGAATTTGTACAAGACCTCTCTAAGTCAGTGTGATGTTACTTTCACATGGCACTGCAAAGGGGACTATACCAGGCAGTACAGAAATATCCTTGCCAGGGTTTGCCCTTGAAATCATAGCAGGGTAGGGTACAGTATCAGTACACTCAGTTGCTGCCAAGCCCAGCTCTATGGATGGTAGCCCCCAAGGGAGCCATACATGGAACCCAAACCAGAAAAAGAAGCAGTTGTACAAGGCTGGCCTGTCTCACTCTGCCAGACTGGAATCTCAGGGCTCTGCCTCTGCCTCACGTTATACCTAGGCTGCCAGCCTCCTGCCAGCCAATCAGCTGCTAAAAATAGTCCTAACCTGCAGCCAGAGTCGGATGACATTCTTTCCAGGCACCAACCCAGTGACAATTGAGTCTATTATGGCTTCCACTGCCTCCTGAAGGCAGGTAGCAGTAGTAGCCAGAGAAGTGTTGCAAACTCAATCATGGGCCCTGGGAAATCTGCAATTTGAATGGTGGACACTGGGAACTCTCTGTGCTCCACATATCTTCTGAGAGCAGGTACAGTAGGGCCATGGCAGCAGTACACTCTGGAGAGGAGCTGGCCTAAGGACTTTAAGATCCAGAAGCAATGAGATCCATGGCTTCTACAGCAGATCAATTGAAATACATCAGTGTAGATACAAAGAATCCATAAATATGGGTTGGGATATAGGTCAATTGGTAGAGTGCTTCTTTAGCACCCATGATGCTTTGAGGTTAGTCCTTAGCACCACATAAACCAGGTGTAGTAGTTGTGCATGTCTTTAATTCTAGCAACAATATATAGACGAAGGAGGATCAGGAATTCAAGGTCATCCTCTGCTACATTGTAAGTTCAAGGCTAGCCTGGGCTATATGAGACCCTACTTTTAAAAAGAAATCTATAAATATGGCCTACCACATGTTCTTGTTGCTTTGGGCTTTTTGAGATGGGATCTTTCTACATAGCCCTTGCTACTCACCATAGCTACTCACTATGTAGACTAGACTAGCCTGGAGCTCACAGAGGTCCACCTGCCTCTGCCTTCTGAGTGCTAGGATTAAAGGTGTTTGCCACCAAGCCTGGTCCCACCACATATTCTTTATTTTGCAAAAGAAACCACAAGCAAGCTCACATTTTGAGTCCTGGAAACATTGCACAGGTTTCCACACTGTCCAGGTACTTCCCACAGGGGAACATGTAGGTGGTACAATATGGCCCCTTGCCCTGGACAAGACTTGAAAGAATGTTTTCCCCCATGCTTGGCAACTCGACTCCCTGTTTTAGTCTATTAGGGCAGCGTTGACAAACAATTACAAACTGGGTCTCCTAGACAAGAGTGTGGGCCTATCACAGTCCCAGAAATTGGACTTTTGTCATCAAGGTATTTCCCGAGGGGTGGCAAGGGTAGGGAGGATAGAGGGGGAGTAAAGGAAGGAGGGAAGAGAGGAGATAGAGAGAAAACTTCTTCTGGATATCTGGATTGGGTTGAAGTGTTTTGCACCAGGAAACCTACCAGACAAACAGAACACAGGATAGTAAACTCAGGTCAAGAATTCTTCAAAGAGCCGGGCAGTGGTGGCACACGCCTTTGATCCCAGCACTTGGGAGGCAGAGGCAGGTGGATTTCTGAGTTCAAGGCCAGCCTGGTCTACAGAGTTCCAGGACAGCCAGGGCTACACAGAGAAACCCTGTCTTCAAAAACCAAAAACCAAAAAAAAAAAAAAAAAAAAAAAAAAAAAAAAAAAAAAAAAAAAAAAAGAATTCTTCAAAGTTTTGAGGACACTACAAGATAGAGAGGTCATTTTCCTTTGGATCTGAGTGGCTCTTCTTTCTAACCTCAGTCCAGCTGTCTCTAACTTGGCAGAGTTCTAAGTCAGAAGCAGGTCCTTGGTCCCAGAAGCCACTGAAGCCAGTGAAGGCACAATGGAGATGTGTGCCTCTTGTCAGGAGATATGGAACTTGCCTTGCCAGCATCTAGGAAGCTGGCCATAAATCATCAGGCACCTCTGAATGGACTGTGGTTTCTACTCCACTCCCACAGAGTTTTTAAGGCTTACTTCTGACCCCAAAGGATGAATGAATGAGGGCTTAAAGTCTCCAGAAGACCTGCTTGCTTTGCCGTTAGTAACTTTCAGGCAATCAAAGCACCAGTCATCTAGCTGACCACTAACTCCAACCACATACCTGTCTAGCGTCCTCTAGATGACAGTTTACCTAAACTGGTTTGTGGGTTTGATGAACATACTTGAAGGAATCTTCCTTTATCCAAGTAGAAATGCTCACCACTCAATACAGGGTGTATGATAGCCTTTAAGACTCTTGAGACCCTGAGAACCTAGATGAAGGCATCTTTTCTCTTCAGGGGGTTATTGCCTGCCCCTCACTGTACTAAGCTGTGGGATGCATCTTCCTGGGTTCTGCTTGCAGGAAACTTCCACCCACTGAGACAGTTCAGTGCTTTCGCTTACACACCAACTTGGAACTTGTGTCAGGCTGAGCCAGGGAAGCAATTCCACTAAGCTCAGAGTTGACCCACCTGAAGCCTACCACTCACCGGGGAATGCTTTACCATCAGAGCAAAAAACTTACAGGCTATTAGCTGGACATTCTCCTAGAAAGTTGGGTTTTTTTGAGGCAGGGTCTCAGGTAGCCCAGGCTAGCCTTAAGCTTACTGTTAGCTAAGGATGATTCTGTTCAAGATCTTTTTTCTTTAGGTGCCAGGATTACAGGCTTGCTCTGTCACATCCAGTGTATGCAGTGCAGGGCTTAGTGCATGTTAAACAAGCACTGCACCACCTGAGCCACATCACAGCCTTCCTGGAAGGTCTAATTATTTGTATTTTTAGGAGGAGGAAATAATCCCCCCCTGTACCTGGGAGAACTCAAAAAGTCACCAGGTTACAGGAGGAGCCCAACATCTCTGTCACACACCCTCCCTGTGACAGGAAGTGAAGTGCTGAGGTTAGGACAACTCAGAGGGTAGTGTGCTTACCCAGCATGCTAGAGGCCCTGGGTCTGATCTCTGGTGCTACATAAATCAAGCGTGGTTCTAGTCTGCTCACAGGCAAAGGGCTAGGAAACCAGTGCTGTGTGCTCTGTGGTAGTCTCTGTACTTATTTAACTAGTGGAGTTTGGCTCACTTATAATATCAGTACTTAAATGGAGGCCGGATGATCAGGAGTTCAAGGTTATCCTCAGCTACCTAGAATGTTCAAGGCAAACCTGGGATATATGAGACCACATCAAAAAAAGACAAAGGAATAGGAGAGGGAGGAAAGCAAGCAAAGAAGAGAGGCAACTTGGAACCAAAGACTGAGGTGCCTACTTAACATATCAAAGCTGAGCTGGCCACCCTGTCCTCAATCACTGCTCCTTGCTGGCTTCTCCTGCTTTGCATACCCTGTCCCTACTTTAAATTCTCCAGCCTAGGGCTGGGCTGCTATTCCCTATATGACCCAGACATTTTGGTTAACAGTTCCCTTTGTACTTTTGTACCTCTTGTCTGCTGTACCTGGTTCTTCTCCCTCCACGCCCCACTCTCCCCATGTGGCACAGCTCAGTCTGGTCATGCCCACTCTGAATGCCCCCAGATGCCCCTGCCTCTGGTTATGCTCTCCCTTTTATTTACAATAAACCTTTCCCTCCACCACACCTAGGAGCAGTCATATCCTTTCCTTTTTATTTTTTTTATTCATCTGGATGTGTTCTTTCTTCTTATTTCATTCATTCATTCATTCTGGAGAGAAGAATAAAGAGAGATGCTGTTTCTAGAAGTAGATCCAAGGCTAGCAGGACACGCCACAGAAAACAGTATGAATAGTCATATCCCTTTCTTTGTTGGTGCTGGTTTTATTTTCTTTTCAGGAATTAGATTGTGTTGTGATCTCAGTCTCTTGGTTCAAGAGTGAACATGAGCTCCTGGCCAATGAAGAGTAAAGAGAAGAAGTCACTACATACGTTGGTCAAGACAGGATTCTATGGTGAAAACGTAGTGATAAATGAAGATATTCTTCCTTTTTGCATTGGCCATTGTCCTTGGAGGATGTGAGGCCTGGAGCTCTTGCAGCCATCTTGCTACTGTGAGGAAATCTAAGAAAATCCTATCCACTCAGTGACTGTCTCTAGACTTTGTGAAATATCACTTTAAGAAATTTCATAATCCCTTCCTCAAGTATCCTAACATTGCTCTCTGTAAACAGGGCAATCCTGCTCACAGGCAGAGAGCCAGGAAACAAGCCTTGTACTCTGTACTCTGTACCTAAGTCAGTGAGCAGAGTTTGGCTCAGAGGCCTTGGCCTGACACCTTCACTCTATAGCATTGTAAATGAAAACTCTGTCTCTTGAGATTTCCTCACCTCCCCACTCCCAGGAAACCTAGTCTTCTGTTTGTGAAATGACTCCCAGTTTCCATGGAGACCAGACACCTTCAGTAGAGGTAGATTGTTGGATGGGTCTAGGACTCAGCCCTGGGGCAGAGGGCAGAGAGGGCAGATTGGGCCCTTCCTAAAGGCCCAGTTGTTATCATTTTCACACAAAGGTCTGATTACTAATTCTTCCCGAATGACAAGAGATAGACCTGCCCCAGATCACCTTCCTTGTCTTTATGAGGCCTACTTCTCCCAACCCTGCATTTGTCTCAGCTCCTAGGAACCTTCAGGCCACTGCCAAGCTGTCCCCAGGGCAGAGGCAGGGCCTTTACTCAGCAGCTCTAGGACTGGCAAGGGAGAGCCCACAGGGAAATGGCAGGAAGCCTCACCCTCTGAGTACATCAGACCTAGGAGAAGTTCTGGGTGAGCCCTGTAAGTTCCATTTAACATACCAAGCAGATAGGCAGAAGCACTTGTAAAGCACCTACTGCATACACTGCCCCTTCTTGCTTCATCCCCTGTTAGCCTCTCTGAAAATGGAAAAGATGCTGACATCTTTGGAGGGGCATTATCCTGTCCACCACAGCAAACCTTGCCTGAGAAGAGAGTCTAAAAGTAGGCTCAATTAACTTTACAGGAAAGGTGGTAGAGGTACCTTCCCTAGAAGCCTAGGCAAGCCACTTCCACACCAACACAGACTACTGGAGTGGGCCAGCTGAAACTGGAGAGGGAAGGTTGTCCTCAAATAACTGGGTTGCCAGGAGTCATCACAGCCCACCCCTCAGCTCGTTTGGTTGCAGCTTGACAGCCTGACACCATGACTCTCTTTTCTTAAAAAACAAACAAACAAGCAAGCAAACAAACAAAAAAATAACCTCTCTTTTTGGTGTTTGTGAAAAATGTCTGAGGACATTTCTGAATGTGAATGCATGGCATGTGTGTGGCATAGCACATGTGTGGAGGTCAGAGGACAAGCTTGGGTGTTGGTCCTCACCTTCCACCTTGTTTGAGACAAGGTCTCCTGTTGTTTACCACCCCCTCCACACACCCCAGGCTAGCTATGTTAGAACTCAGGTGCTCCTCCAGCCTGCCCTCAGCAACTCAGCACCAGCAGACACCAGACTGGACATCACCTGCTGCTGCCAGGTGTGGTACATTTCCACTGCCACCAATAGCTGCATATTTTTCTATGAAAAATGCATACCCTTGAAAAGGTCCCTCTGATATCACTGCTCTCCCAGTTTCTCTGTCTGTCTCTGTCTCTCTGTCTCTTATCTCTCTCATGTCCCTAGTCTGAGACGTCCTTTCTCTCTTCTCCCCACACTCCTATCCCACATCTCACCCCGCCAGTAAACTTTTTGCATTAGATCTATTACATGGTGTGATCTCTTTGTGGCACTCTGTGGCCCCAACCCACCAGTGTGCTTCTGCTGCTAAATCCTAACAAGCTGACCTAGAGATTCCAGGGATTCTCTTGTCTCCATGTTCCATCTCACCACAGGAAAGCCAGGATTACAGATGTTCTCCCAGGCCTGGCTTCACATAAGTTTTGGGGGTTCCTGTTCAGGTCCTCGCCCCTGCTCAGCAAGCATTCAGCCACCTCCCCCAACCACTGTGGCTCCCTTTTGACTCTCATCACCGTGCAGACTGAATGCTCAAGCTGAAGGTCTGACTTCCTCCTTCTGAGTAGAAAGAGATCCTGCCCTGTGTCAAGCTCAGGGCCCCTGATATAATCACATCTGCTTCTTTTCACAGTCTGAGATTTAGAGCCTTTCAGTGCTGTGGGTAAACCCAAGCCCTTCAGGTAACAAGGACCCCTGTCTCTAGGGGAAAGAGGCATCTTGACTTCTGTCACATTATATAACCCACACATTTACTGAGCTCTGCTCTCTAATCCAGAGAAAGACTGACCCCTGGTCACCTGTGGCCCTCTCCCCTACCTTGCTGTGTAGCACCGGTCACATATTAGCTCAACATGTTTCTTCTAGAAGCAAGTCCTCCTTTTACCTCAGAAATCCTTAAAAGATACTTTGTTTTGTCATGAGGAACTAAAATACTTGACAGAACCTTATTAGCCAGCGGGTGGTGTTAATATTGGATCTTGCCTGTAGGGCTTTCCTTGGTTTCTCTCTGTAGAACCCCTCTCTCCTTTCCTTTCCTAAAGCCTAACAGGTACAGCCTGTGGAGTGGCTCTTGTCTGACTGTCTGGGAGAAGGTATGTTTGTGCTACAGGGCCAGAGATCTCAAGGGAATCTCAGAGATCTTTGGCTGCACCTTCATTGGGCCTTGTTTCACGGATCCCTACTCTGTATGTACCACATACTGTAGCCGCCCTCGGGCACAAGTCAACTGGGTTCACCTGAAAAGGGGGCTGGGAATGAAAGGGGACGGAGGGCGAAAAGAGATGAGGCCAAGACAAAGTTCTCTGATCAAGGCCCCAAGCTTTAATGTTCAGCTCTCAATTTAAAGGGGAAGACCCAACCCACAACCCCTCCTGGTTTCAGATGGGTGGGATAATCCATAGTCCGTTCCAGGTCAGGGCCGGAGATGTCTCAAGGCAAGCCCAGGGGCAGTTCTGCTTCTGTGTTCTTGTGTGCAGCCAAGGTACAGCCAAGGTGGGTAACTCCACCTAGATCCTGTCACTTGACCTTGCTGTGGCAACCAAGGTCTCTCAGTCCTGCTCATGGGGGGGAGAGTACAACATACCAAGCTTGGCTTCCAGGCTGGAGACACAGAGGGAAGAGAGGCAGCAGCTACTGTGCCTTGCCCAGCCAACTTCCAGTCCCAGTGCAGAAAGACCAGGGTGAAACTTAGACTCCAGATAGAACCAGTTCACTTTTGGCTTTGGGAAAATGGGTTCACAACACTCCCCACACACCTTCTCATTCTCAATGAGTAAGACCAACTCATGTGGACTGTATGCCCTGACCTGGCCCATTCTTTACTATCCATCCAGGTCCTTCACCCAGCCCTACACTTTGTTCTTTTTTCTCCTTCCCCAACACCTCATGGTAGGTCCTTCGTGCAGGCTACAAGAAACTTCAGCCGTGTGTTTCCAGGCAGTGTCTTGTACTCCCCAGGTCAGTATGTGAACATCTATGAGCATGTGGGCTCAGAGGTTTCCTGGAGAAGGTGATAGTGACTGGGGACAGAGGCAGTAAAAGAGGTGAGGAATGAGTGGAACCCAGAAATACAAGGATAGAGAGATGGGGTGAGGGTGGGAGTCCTAGACAGTCAGGCCCCTGGATGAAACCTTGAGTGCCTTCAGAGCTTAGAACCTGAAAGCTTGAGACCTACTTAGAGACCATGTTTACTGTAGAGAGAAGAGCTGAAGAACACTGAATACAGGAGCCCAGAGACTGCAGCCTCATGGAGCACTCCCCAAGACAAAGGGAGCAGGGTCAGGTGCTGGATTCAGAGAGATCAAAATGGAAACTGTGGCTTGGCTAGGTGTGGGGAGATGGAGAGGTGTGAGGATAGGACTGCCCTATCACCACTCAGATTTATGGCAGAGGGAGAGAAAAAATCAGAGCCTTGCTATCGGTGTCAAAGGACAGAGCCCTCCCCATTCTGCTGCTTGATTTGGTGGCCCTCTGAGGCCTCTGAGATCTAGAATACAAGTGAACTCTGATCTACATTTTAGCCTCGTGAAGGAGTCTCTAAGAACAAGTCAGTCACAGGCTTGCTTCCTTCCTTTCTTCCTGTCTTCCTTCCTTTCTTTCTTTCTTTCTTTCTCTCTAACTTACATTATTTGTTTATTATTTTTATGTCACATGCAAAACAATAATTGTTATATTTAGTACAAAAAAAAAATTGGAAAGGACCCTCCACACACACACATACACATTTCACCTGCGTCCTCTAACAAGGTAAACTCAAATTAGGACCCAAAGTCCATCAGAGCCATTTGCACTGGGTAACACAAGAAGGGAATTCAGGTCTGGGGACAGAGGCAGGAAGCCAGTTTGCTCAGTGCCTTCCAGCTCTGAGGATCATTAATTCAGCTTTGTCCTGGGGCTGGGGAATGGCATGCCTACATCCGGCTTTGCTTACTTAACCTTGAGGATGACAGTGCTTGTCAGAGCCCAAGAACCTGGCTCCATGATTTCAGGTGCCAAAACACATCCCTCTGCTTCCCAGAACCAAGATGTTCAGCTCAGACCCTCTTTAATGTTGCAGGTTGTTCCACCACCTTCTGCAAACTATCTGGGACCCAGAAAAAGAAGCAGTTTCCTTTCCACATCTCTCATCCCAAGCTCCCTTTGCCTCAGAGGAAAATCCCAGTCCTTACTAAAGGCTGACACCAACCTCACAAGTTAATCCAGATTAATAGGAGGAGGCTGGTGATCCCTCAGGCTAGGAGACACACCCTGGACCAGCGGCTAACCAGAGAGCAGCCCTTGTGCCAGATGTTTGTCTTTACATCAGTCAACCCAACCTCACCTGATCCTGCCACACCCTCTGTGGTCAGTACTAGCCAGACACCAAGCTTGTGGGAGCCTCATCACATTGAGTGGAGCCATGTGGGGCTGCATATACTGGATGTCTGCTCTGGGCTCCTGGCTTTGCCTGGCACAGGCCACTTCATGACCTGTTCCAGGGCTCACTGAGGAGCTGTAAATCCCTCTAAGCTGGGAATGGTCACCACACAGCATCCCCCAGGTGTTTCACTGGTGGTTGCTATGGCAATTTCAAGCAGTTCTCACAATTTGCCATTTTGTAGAAAACCCCTGCCTGCTTCCAGTGGACCTATCTTTGCCAGTGCCAGAGTTGCCTCTGAAAGGCAGCTAAGGACCTCCCCACTAACAGTTACAGCATCCATGAGCACAAATCCAGAGAGAAGCTTATTTAGGGGGGGAACTCCTAATTCAGGAACATTTCAAAATAATAATTTCTGAACATAAGAAATGCTAGGAAGCTGGAAGACCAAGAGAAAGAGGCTATTCTTAGCCAGTCATTGGAGTGCATGCATAAAATCCCTAACTTAAGAGATGGGGCAAAGAGTCTGACACATTCAGAGGCAGATGCTCACAGCTAACCACTGATCTGATCAAGGGTTTACCAATGGAGAAGTTAGAGAGAAGACTGAAGGAGCAGAAAGGGTTTGTAGCCCCATGAGGAGAGCAACAATACCAACCAGCCAGAGCTCCCCAGGGTCTAAACCACCAGCCTGGGAGCACATAGGGAGGGACCCATGACTCCAGCGGTATATGTAGGGGAGGATGGCCTTGTCAGACATAGGTGGGAGAGGAGATCCTTGGTCCCATGAAGGCTGAACACCAAGGGGGGGAGGAGAATTCAAGTGTGGGGAGGTAGGAGTGGAGGGGTAGGTGGGGCCACATCCTCATAGAAACATGAGGAGGGGGGATGGGATAGGAGGTTCCTGGGTGGTGGGGGGAGTGGGGGTAAGGGAATAAAATCTGAAATGTAAATATAATATCCAATAAAAAAAAGAGGTGGGGCAAAAGATCAGGCATTCTTCAGTGTGGGCTAAACAAGACCTTATCAAAACAAAACAAGACAAAAACCAAGTAATTCTCAGTATCACTGTCCATAAATAATAAAGTATAAATATAAATTATAAAAACTTGCAAGGTATTCATCAACTAGTGCAAAAAAACCCTCATAATACTTGGAATTTCAGTATGCAATAGTTAGAAGATATTCACACTAGAAAATTATGAATACAAGCCAGATATGGTAGTTCACAGCTATAATCCAGTACTCAAAGGCAGAAGAAACATGAGGATCTCTGAGTTGGAGGCCAGTCTGACCTATATAGTGAGTTCCAGGCCAGCTAGGACTACATAATAGCACGCTGTCTCAAAATGAATAAATAAACAAGTAATAATATATAGGCATGTTGTGCTGGCTTAACATGAGGCAAGTGTATGTAAGTGGATTGGTCATGAGTTTGAGTTTGAGGGCAGCCTGGGGTACATAGTAAATCCTAAGCCAGACTTGGCTGTAGAGTAAGATCCTATCTCAAAAAATATACTAAAATATAAGATTTATAACAGATTGTTCATTCAGTATCTGGGACATGCAGTAAAAACTGATTCAACTGTGGAATTCAGATAACTGGCCATCTTGTACTCTATTTACTCTACAAATTTAAATAAAGCTTGACTCATCTATGGTCAAAATACAACCTGCCTCTGTTGTAGCCCTGGTCTCACCCCTTATGGGAGATGCTAATTCATCTCTCTCATGCCATAGTTTCCCCCCACTCTCCTGCAGAGCAGTTTCTGTTTAGGGGGTTTGTTTTTGTTTGTGTGTTGTTGATGTTGTTTTGTTTTGATGGGTTTCACTAGGTAGGCCAGAACTTGCTATGTAGATGAGGTTAGAATTAAACTCACAGTGATCTGCCTGGCTTCTTTCTCCTGAGTGTTGTGATTAAATCAGTGTACCATCATGCCCGGCTAGTTAGTTCTTCTTGAAGGCATCAGAGATAAGATGGAAACAGGATAAATCCAGGGGTTTCACTATATTATATTATGTATATATTATATCATATATATGTATATATATTCTGCTACATATAATATAATACATATACATAGTATACTATGGCCTTATGTTTCTGGAAGGGGTGTGGTAGAGGTAGAGCATCCTTGTAGAGAGGTCTGTGCATTCTGGCAAGCGCTATCCAGTCTAGTGCTTGGCAGATTGGTAAGCTGATTGGTTACTTAGCTACGTAGCTAAGTAACTTGGTTACGTAGCTGATTGGTTACACTGGCTAGTAATGGGGGGGAGGGTCATCCTGCACTTTCCTTGGCTAACCTGCTATGTAGCTTTCTCAACCAGGTGATGCCTAGCTATGGTCCCACCACAGCGCCTAGGCACCTGTTCACAGATGTGTTAAGACATCCAACAAGAAATACATAGAACAATAAGGTTCTATGATGTCCCAGGAGATGTTCTTTAGTAGAAGTAGACTCAGAGATGGTAAGAAGAACAGAGAGGGAAGCCATGTTATAGAAGGAGTTGGGGGTTGAGCAAGGCCCATGGAGAAGCCAAGAAGACACAAGTTTTCCTAGCCAGGGGCTGGAGGCTTAGTGCCAAAATCAGAGGTAGGAAAGCCCAGGCAGGGCTTGGGGATGCAGTAGGGAAATTTTAACATTCACAGTTGACAATGATGTAGGACCCTGAGCACCTGACATACTGCCCCACAGCCCCACACTCAGACTCAGTCCCTCCTACACCAAGTCCTTTGGCTATAGGTCTGTATCAAAGACCTGGAAGGAGCAAAGGCCAGGGACTCTAGACCTGCTCAGGCCAGGTACACAGCTGGTCATGGTTGCTGCAGTGCACACAGCCCTTCAGAGAATGCTGGACTCTCCATATTCTTTGAGAACAGAGAATATACACCCTCTGAGAAGCTGTTGCCCTGGCTATCATCCTATTTCCCCTGCCAGTTTCCCCAGGAGGTTGCAGGCCTCCGCTGTCTTCAAGACAAAGGACAGTCTACTTCAATGACAATGGGATGGATACACCCAGAACACAAGGCCCCCACCCAGTGAAGACTGGCCGGTGATGATTTCCGGTAGCAGGTCCCAACAAGCCTTGGCTGACTGAGAAATGAAGAAAAAATGTTCCCAGCGGTTCTTGGCAGCCTATAAGGGCTTCACAGCCTCTGCGCTAACCTCTTACATCCTGAGTGTGGCCCAGCCCTATGTAGGGCTATTGGGACTGTCTGCATTCTAAGAAGAATGTCACAGCCAGTCCCTCTGGGCTCCCCTGAATGTTAAGTAGTGTCCACAATGCTTGTTCAACCCAAAATGGGTCAGAAGCATGGTTGGGGGGATGAATGATTATGATTCTGCCAGCTTCCCTGATCCCTTGTGCTGGTTAGTTTTTGTCAATTTGATACAAGTGAGGGCCATCTAAAAAGAGGGAAACTCAATTGAGTTTTGCCTTAGCTTCTCAAGACGATGACAATGACCTGTAAGCAAAATAAACCCTTTCTCCTTAAGTTGATTTTGGTCACCACGGCAACAGAAAAAAAAAAAAAAAAAAAAACTAGGACATCCCGTCATAGTCTACATCTCCTCTTCCTCAGTTTTCAGTATCAATCTTGACCAAGTGAACTTGGTCAGGACGACAGGGCCTGTCCTGTCCAACTACCCTCTGCTCTCTCCACTGCAGAGGCATTCTGGTGAGAGAGGTGCTCGGAAGGACATAGAAGACAAGTTCACTTGCCTTTCTAAGTTGGGCAACATCCACTAGGCCAGCCACAGGCAGTTACTGAAAGCAGACCTCAGTTACCTTCCAGAGAACCACATTTGCCCACACATGAAGCAGCTGGAGGGCACCTGGCTAGGGCCTGGGAGCAAGATCAAGGTGGGATCCACCCAGGGTCAGAGGCCCTGACATCCTCTAGAGGCTAAATGAGAAGCTGGGTGGAGGGAGCCAAGCAGGAGAAACAAGCTCCTCAGAGTTGCTCTGCCCAGTTACTCAGACAAGGAAACACAGGAAACATGGAATGTTCTCATCGGGGCCCAAAGTAGTGGGCAGAGACGATCTCAGAACACCACCTCCCCATCTCTGGGAAGCTACTGGTGCCTCTGAGAGCTGGTTGCAAGGAAAGAAGTCGGGAGTGAAGTAGTGAGAAAGCCAATTGGCAAGTGCTAAGGTGGGGCAACTTTGCATGCCCACCAGATTCCTTTGTCTTACTTCTGTGTATCTTCCTTCTCTGCCTCAGGAAGCTACCAGACCACCGGCCCACTCACTGGCACCTGGGGGACTGAAGACATGATGTTATAGAAGCCCACCCTAAAACTCCAGTCCACCACCATAAAAAGTGAAAGCACTGGCCAGTTCCTGTGATTCTGAAAAAGGCCCACCACAGTCGTCAGACTCTCCCCTGTCCCCCTCTGTTCCTGTGAACCCCACGGAGACCCTCCTGCCTGCACACAGGTTGAAACAGTCTTTTCCATGTTGTCTGTTTTTAAATTAACACAGTAAAAATGCTACAGTGTAAAAACTGAAAGGCTCACATGGAGGAAACAGACCCTAACAGCTTCTCTGCCCCATCATCCCCATCCCAGTCAGGGTCCATCTGAGGCCTGGCTTCCAGTGCTTACCTATCCCATGCTCTCTTTACCCTTTGCTTTTTCTGCTCAATACTGGATTCCCAGCTGTGCAGGATGCAGATCTGCCTCTTACACAACAGCCCCACTCACACCCATAGGGCGGTTATGGTTATGTCACTGCTGTCACTGGAATCCAAATTCACTGTTAGGCATCATTATGACTAGGTCATGGTTATTAGACCCACCCCTTGTTGATGATTTGGTGAGACACTGACTCCTGGCTTGCAGAGATGTTCATTTCTGGCAATCACATTCCCTTGCCACACTGCTGAATTGTTGGTTACCACCAGAATTCTTACAAGTGACTATTAGCAGACAAGGAGGAGAGGGGACAAAACTCCAGGGCCGGAAGGAAAGGAATGAAGGTGACTGTGGCTGACACCAGCTACTCTCAACTGCAATAAGGACTGTGCTAAACTCAGTAAGAAGGAATGCAAGTGGAATCATTCAGAGACCAGAGGAAATCAAGGCCCATGTGCGGCAGTTGTTATGATAGAAATCCTGAAGGGCCACTCCTGGAGGAAAATATCCCACCCACCAGCAAAGGGAGATGACCTGAACACATATTCCAGACTGTGCTATGGAGAAATCCAAATACCCTTGAGATGCATCGGGTCAAGCCTCTGTGTTCTTGGCTCTTGCCATTTAAAATCCTTCTATCTCTGTGGCCCAGAACCCACAAAACCCTGAAAAGAGCATAAAACCAATCACAGTTGGCAGGTCAGCTGTGGATCGCACAAATAAAAAAAAAATCCTTCTCAGGTATAAAAGATTCCCACAAATAGAACAGTATCTAAAATGTGCTCACAGTCCATAAAGATAAGACAGGCAGAAAAGCAATCTACCAGCAGACTCAACAAACCAAAAAATTAATTCCCTGAGAACCTTAGGTAATAGTGTAGGCAGGTGATATCTTTAAGGAAGTGTATACCTATTTAAATTATTACAGTGGAAAAGAAGGAAATGAACTCCAGACAGTACTGTAAAAACAAGAGATTTGGAGAGAATGGACAACTTTTGGAAAGGAGAAATAAAGGAAATGAAATAAAAATCTCAGCACATATGTTAATGACAGAATAGATGCAGCCTCATTTACAGTAGGGCCAGGGTAGCTCAGCAACTAGAATGTACAGTACCTGTTGAGACAGAGACCACAGGTTGGAGAACAAGGGACCAGAAAGTGGGACTAAGAACAGCAAGTCCAGATTCAAAGCAGTTCTCGGCTGAAAATCATTTTCCTTAGAATGTTGAAGATGATGATCTCTTATTCCTGGCTTTTATGTTGTTCTAGAAGACAGATACATTCGATTCCTGTGGTAACACCCTCCCAGTCCCTCCTGGAAGCATCAGGGTCAGCATCCCCCCAAGGCAATGAATTGAGAGGTTGTTCTCACTTGCACTAACCTTCAGCTTGGAGAGCAATCCTTTCTTCTGTAACTCCCATATTGCAGATATTTTACATTCTAACATAACTCTCATTTTCTTCATCTTCCCTCTCTCAAATTCTACTTTTTTGCTTATATTGTTACTTATATATTCTTTCTGTGAAAATTTCTTTTAAAAAGATCTATTATTTATCATTATTTTTATTATTTATTTATTATTATTGATGGGATAGATCAGAACCTCCAGTTATGAACTAAAATAAATTCCTTCTCCCATAAATTGCTTTGTCTGGGTACTTTGTCATAGCCAATGGAAAGGAAACCACGACACCGTGAAGCCTCCTACCACCATCAGTGAAGGCATCTTCCACCTCTTCCCCAGATGCAGCTGTCTCCCTCCCTCCCATCTCCATTCTCACAGTCAGCTTCTTTTACCTGACTCCTCCATCCACCTTCCCCATCTTTTTAGGAAGACCAGCTCAAGCTGGCTCTCCAGCAAATCCTCACCTGGAGCTGGTTGGGTTCCCAAACACAGAGATGTTGTGCATGGGTGTGTAGCCAGTACAAGGCTACCTTGTGTCATTATGGCCCCAGCATCAGCCCCATCTCCATTTCTTGGTTAATTTGTCCTTTCCTAGAAGTAAGATGGGGTCCTTGCTTGTCCCTCTCTGTGCAGAGAAGGCAGGGGTCCTTTTATAAGCTCCAGGGAAGATGGAAAAAAAGAAGTGTGAGGAAGGACAACTGCGCCTGCAGCCCATGGAGGAGGCTCACTGTCCTCTTCTGCAAGGGCCACCTCCCGCCAACCACACCTGTCATACCAACCACACCTGCAGCCTCAGCTGCCACCTCACAGAACCTTGTTTTTCCAGTGGCCCAGCTGTTCCTGGCAGTGACTCCAGGAGGAAGAGGAGCTGAAGCTATGAAAGGAGACCATAAAGAGACCTCACTTTTGGGAGTTGTTACAGAGGAAAGGCTTACTGACAGCTCCAGGTTCTGTTCCAAGAGGCAACATCTTCAGACACTGCAATGTGAAACTGGGGAGGGGTCTCTTCTCTCTTCACCTAGAGTTGAACACTCAGGGTCAGCTCACACTGTGGGGATCTAAAGGGCTAGCCTAGCAATAGGTTTATACCTTTCATTACTTGTAAACTCTATGACAACGAGCAGAGAAAATACATACCTGCAGCCTTCTCTTTCTCTTTAATCCAGCACCAGAGGGGCTTTTTGTTCAAGCTTCCTTGCTTAGTGTGCAGATACTTTTATGTGATAGCAATGGCCTTTGGGCAGGGAACAACTCACAGCTTACTGCCTTCATGGTGACTGACCCATGACAACTATCCAGCAAGCTCTAGAATGTTTTCACTTCCAGAACCAGCTGCAGTAGAGGACTGCTCATATGACGTAGCAATCCTGTTTAGGCCACCCTTCAGGCAGAATTCAGTGACTGGGGTCACTTTGTGTGTGTGTATTGTAAATGTAGTTTATATTTATCAGTCTGAGTGTGTATGTGTGTGGGGGGTAGTGAGTGATGTATGTATATATGATATATATGTTATGGGGGATGTGTATGTAGTCTGTATGTATGGTGTATTGTGGGGGTGTACATGTGGTGTAGAGTATATGTGTGGTATATATAGTACATTATATGTATGCTGTTTTTGTTAGTTTATGTATGGTATGTTGCATATGTATTATGTGATCTGTGTGGTGCCTGCATATGAGCACAGGTGTGCACACATGTAGAAGCTAGAGGTCATCAGGTGTTTTGCTCCATCACTCTCCTCCTTACTGTCTTGAGGCAGGATCTCTCACTGAGGCCCTTTGCTTGGCTATGGTTCTGGGGGAATTAGCTGGAGCATCCTGAGGGACACTGCTCAGGGCAACTCAGAGCTTTGAGACACCAGGGATACTTCTGAAGCAGGTCTAAGAGAAGAGCTAGGCAATCCTCAGACCAGGAAATTGCTCCTGAGCAAAGGGCTAGGGCCAAAAAGAGCATGGAGGAAAAGCAGGAACATATGAGCAACTAGCTGCTTTACTCCAACCTAGAGTTAAGGGAACTGTGCCTCACAGAGGAAGGGAGGAGTGTTAAGCCAAATGGCAGTGTTGGCTCTCATGTCTGGCTAAAGACTGACACTACAAGGTGAAGGCTCTGGGCTTCTGAACAGACAGTGCAGCAGGCTGAGGCAGAGAAAGTTCTCCACTGAACTGAGTAGGCAGCACTGAAGCTGTGGGAACCTAGATGGAAGTTCTAGCAATCAGAAACACTGGAACTATTGGTGGATGGATTGCTGGTGAAGGCCTTGGTCTAGCAAAACTCAGAAATCCATATACGACACAGATAGGAGTCCGCTAAGCAGCCTTCCTGATCTCTATGTTGAGGGCCTAGCAGTGAGGACACCCTACCACAAGTGTCCAGTTGGGAACAGCACTTGGATCAGTATTTTTCAACATTATCTGCCAATTTTCTTGAGAGGAAAAAAAAAAAAAAAAAAAAAAGGCTTGCTGTATGGCAAGCCTGTACTGCCTGCCTCAGCCAGTCCAAACAGAAAGTCCTCAAGCTGGCCAACTTAGGGAACACTGAGCATTAAGAGATAATGGAGTTTGGCCCATTGGCTAAACAGGAATCTGTGACTGTGTACCAATACCAGTGAAAATAAACAGGGAGATAGGAACACAGTGTTGAATGTGTCGTGTGCTGGTCAAAACTGGTGAACCTAACCCATCAAGAGGAGGGTCAAACCTATAGTGCTACCTACATGTACTACAAAATGTAAAGGTTATGCAAGACAAAAAGCCTGGAACTGAGCACAGAAGAAAATTGGGAGATTTGGCAACTAAACCCAAGGAATTGGATGGAGTCCAGGTCCCCCAAAGTTAATCAGAGCCACGTATGTTGTCTCGAGGTCACCAATAAAAATTTAAAAGGATTTATGGACTAGATAGCACACTGCTAACTTCCTGATTCTGTTGGCTGTTAGAAAATTAAAGTCCTGTATAATTAAATTTTTTTTTACTACAACTCTTCTATATTCTAGGTTCTAAATTCAATGTTGACAACAATTTGGAGTTTGTTGTTGATGACGTTTTCCACTTGTATTTGTAAGGAGAAAAATGTGATAGTTATATCTAAGCACTAAGAATTATGCATTATGCACATTTCATGTGAATATGCATTGGGATTCAAAGAACAAACAGCTTTCAAAGGTAATGTAGAATTATCAAGTGGCATGGAGTTCAAGGATAATCTTACTGAATTAATGTAGTTTCTCATTCGAGAGTAACTTCTTCCAGCTTGCTTAACTGAAATTATGTAGGGGTTATCATACTATCTGTTTCCCAACATGCACATATATTTAATAAATTATGACATAAAATACTATTAGTAAGATTTAAAAAAAAGAAAATTAAAGTCCTTGGTTTTGAGGAAATACTGAAGGACTGAAAAGTAACTGAGCATACTGTCTGCAAGCTTCTCTGAGGGTAGGTAGTCAGAGAGGAAGGCAGACAAGTGGAGGGTGGGTGGATGGGTGAAGAGGATTGACAGTTGAGTAGACAAGTGGGTAGTTGGAAGGCTGGGTATAGTGGTGATAGTGGGCTGAGGGACAGCTGGATGGAAAGGCAGTGGCTAAGAAAAGGATAGTCAGGAAAATGAGGACAATTATATTTAACTGAATGAGAGACCCAGAGTCAATGTGAAATTGTAATTGATACAATCTGAAAGTACTTCAGATATAAAATTAACATGAGAATAGTAAATAATTTTAAAAAACTGCAAACATTGATGCTAGGAGCTCCTCCCCACCAGATCAGGTACGTCCAAAAAAGACCATGGGCCATCCTTCTGTTTCCCAAATCTCCCAGGCACTGTGCTATATCATTGGAGACATCTCCAAACCCCATGTTACTGTCCCAGACCTCTGGGTTTTAAGAAGCAGATAATTAGAGCTTATTGATACGAAATAAAAGTCTGTGAATTCCAAAAGTAGGCAAGTCCTTTATTGACATAAAACAGATCTCCTATGGTCTCTGTGTTTTACACAAGAGCAGGAGACAGTGAAGACAAATTGAGGCATATTAAAACATAGCCAGCTCCACTACTTCCTGTCATGAAAAAGTATCCTGTCCATGATTCATGTCAAAGTACACAGTACATTAATAACATTCTCTGCAGGTCACCTCTATGGTGACAATGTTCAGAACACAAATGGGGAAGGTACAACAAAAGGCTGTCAAATCTGACTCCTCAGAGTACGACCATCTCCAGTGGCCACCTCTAGCCACATTCATCTACTGTGCTGGAACACAGCAGGAGTCACTGCAGGGCAAGTCAGCAAAGCCCTTGGCACAAACCATCACTTCCCCAAAAGAACCTGAAAGAGCGAATTGTTGACTAAACAATTTTTAATATAAAACCCATTTACAAAGAATTTTCCTGTAACTTTTATATATATGGCTCTGACGTTTTTAGGTGAGAACTCAGCAGGGAATGTGAGGGAAGAGGCGCGGTGACCTAGACATCAAAACTTAAAACAAAAACAAACAAACAAAACCAAAACAAACAGCGGTTTCATGATGGTAAGGCTGTTCAGTGTTAAGACCAGCCCTGTGGTTTTATAATCATTCCCTTTCTAGGCTCCAACAGCCAGATCCTCACAGGTTTCAAGCAGAGCTACCTTATCACTCATGTGTAAGAACCCACTATGCCTCCAGACAGATACTCTGCCCATTGCAATGAGAAGAAAAAGGACACTGCCCTTCCCATATCTCTACTGAAGATGCTATGCTCCAAGTAAGCAGAAGTAGCTTACTCTGGAACAGAGGGGGCATTCTTGTATAGGCTTTGTCGTAAAAGGCCTGCATCAGCATCCAATCAATACCACAGTGACATGACACTAACCTAGCCCCATCTGACATCAGACCCTTTGACTACAGGTCAGTAGCTGGTGGTAGCCTCTGCCCCAACACAGCTACTATTGCCTTGTCCATTAGCCTCTGCTTGGTCAGTGTGTGGGCAGGCCACCAACAGGGTGAGCAGTGTCCCAGGACCATTCTGTCCCCATGAGAAAACAAAGGGACCAGAAGCCGACACGTAGCCCTGGTTCTGTGGTGGCAAGCTATGTCTTGCTGCGTCGGAGCAGTGTGGCAGCAGAGCTCTGGCCTCCTTGGAACTTGAGACTCTGCAAGTTGATGTGTGCTCCGTGTTTGAGCAGTGTCTCCACAGTCTGTGAATGCCTGCCCTGAGCAGCGAGGTGCAGTGCACTGAGGCCCTGCTCATCAGACAGGTCAATGAGGTCAGCACTGACCAGCTCCTCCACCACCTCTGTGTGTCCACGGGCAGCAGCCAGGTGCAGGGCTGTCTGATTCAGGGGCCCCCGAGCCAGTACATCAGCCTTCTCCTCTATGAGCAGCTTGACAGTAGCCAGGTGTCCATTCCGGGCTGCCAGGTGTAGGGCAGTATAGCCCTCTGAGGTCAAAGCCTCTTTGCCTGCACCGCGATGCAAGAGTAGCCTGGCAGTACTGGTGTGTCCAGTCTCTGCGGCAACATGCAGAGGTGTCTGTGCCTGTAGGCTGCAGATGTTAATGTCAGAGCACAAGTCAATAAGGATGCGAGCCACACGGTAGTGCCCCCTCTGAGCAGCCAGGTGCAGGGGTGTCCTACCATCTAGTGTCTGAGCATTCACACTCACTCCAGGCTGCTTGGCTAGCAGCTTAACAATGGGCAGGTGGCCCTGCCAGGCAGCATAGTGCAGAGGCAACCAGGCATCCTTTCCCTGCAGGCCCACATCCACACCACGGCGGAGCAGGGTGCGCACAATGTTCTCCTGTCCATGCTGGCAGGCTACATGCATGGGTGTTCGGCCCTCGAAGTCTACCTCATTGACAGAAGCATTCTTCTCTAGTAGCAGCCTTGTGCTGGCCTCATCCCCATTCTGGGCTGCAAAGTGCAGGGCGGTCCACTGGTCCTCATCCTTGGCATTGACACTGATCTTCCGGGCCAGCAGTAGCTCCACAATTCCGCGCCCCTTCCGCTCCACAGCCATGTGAAGTGGTGTCGAGCCCTTCCTGTTGGTCAGGTTGGGGTTGGCATTGTTAAGAAGCAGCCATTTGACACACTCCTCCTGTCCAGCCTCCACAGCCAGGTGCAGAAGACTGGCACTGTTGTCCAGAACCAAGTCCACATCTTGGGGCTGTAGGATCTTCATCAGCCTGCTGGTGTCCCCTGATTTGATGGCATCCACTAGCTTCTTCTTCTGGATGTCTGTGGGGCCCAGATCTGCAGGGAGAGGAGAGACAATGTCAGAGATCAGAGTGAGGCAACCACTATAGAATCTGGGCTTCTAAGGCTTGGGGGCTGAGGTCAGGTGGACCACATCTCTAGGGACTCTGAACAAGGACATTCAGGATACATCCTTTATTTACAGGTGTTTAAGCATCTACCTTGAGTAGTGTAGTTGATATCTCCAAAGTGTTCCTCTGTTGATTTGCAGAATAAAACCACTCTAGCTTTTCCAGGGTTGGGAAAGCCCTCCTCCAGCATCAGCAGAATTGCTGACACTCATATTTAAAAAGAGGTGCACCAGAAAGGAAAGCCAGAAAACACAACCTGCCCAAAGACTTAAACCTGCAAAACACTATTCCTGGGGCTTCTACTGGCCTATAGAACCAGTTCCTCGAACTTTGAGGAGCACAGACTCAAAGTGGTACCCCCTGTTATGGGGATATCACATGGGGTGTTTCTGAAGTGATTCTCAAAACTAGATTTCTCAGAACACACTGCTCTGTATTCACAATGGAACTTCTATAGAACCTGAAAACCCACTGCATTATTGGAAATCCTGATTCCAATAAATACTTTTCCCCTGCAGGCAGAAAATTTTCTAGGCTGTTTCTACAGAGCAGTGGAGGTCTGGGTGGTACTAAGGAGACAGACTCTGCCTGGTGTTTAAATACTGTATTCTTTTTTTCCCTTTGTTGTTTTGAAACAGGGTCTCTCTATGTAGACTTGGATGCCCTGGAACCTGCTTTATAGATCAGGCTGACCTCAAACTCACAGAGATGCCCCTGTTTCTGCCTCCCAGGTGCTTGGATTAAAGACATACACCACCATGACTGGCTTAAACACTACATTCTTATAGGGTGGTGGTCATCTCTTAGGCATGAGGACAAGGCATCACTAGAGAGGGTTAAGTCTGAAGAGAAGATTTTAGAACACATTTCCCCATGGCAGTGATATTTCTGAGACTGCTGTTAACTTAGCTCTGACTGTCCTTTTTGACTTTGTTGTCCACTGCTTGGCTAGAATCAAGCACAGTCCTCTCTACCTATCTTTGCAAGGCATCTCCTTAACCTTCAATGCTCTTTAACCCAACATTCTACTGGAAAAATCCTTGCAAACTAGTAAGACCTCAAGTCTTCACAGTCAACTGCACTTGGCCTCCCTCATGCTACAGCCCAAATTGAAATGTCTGTGTTTTACAGAGGAGCCATAGAACTCCAGGTGTCAGCACCTCATAGGACAGTCAACTCAGCTTGATGCAAGCCTATAGTAAGTGTATCCATAAACAGAAAAGCTTGGGGTAGGGGTTATCTGGAAGTGTCTGAGTATGAGGCATAAGACTGGCAAAAGTCAAGTCTCCAGGTTTCACTAGTTTCACTGGATAGGACTTGGCTTTCCAGGTTGCAGACTTAGGCCAACCTCTGTCCCAGGGCTAACTAGGCCAGATTATGTGGCTTATCTTCCTCTTACGTTAAGACACCCAACAGAATCACACTACTGATGTAGGAATTTCTGGATCTGTGTTCTGAGCAAACTATGAAGATGACACCAAAAACTCATTAAAGAAAACAGAAAGAAGACAAGAATTACCAGGGCAAGAGACCTCGGCACAGTAGCTGCTCAGACTCTAATACAACTCACAAGAGAGCTCTGTGCAAGCTCACCAGTGCTCACGGACACTCACCGCCTGTTGAAGCTTCCCGCTCAAATGACAGTGACAGCGATCCTCTGGAGGAAAAGGCTGAGTCCACTGAGGACACCCCTGAGAGCCTCTTGCCACTGCTGGATGATGGGAGCTTGCATTCAGAGGAACTTCGGCTGAGCTCCTCAGGGCCTTCAAGAGTCTGGGAGATCCCAGAGTCCAATTGTGACAGCAATTCGGAGAGACTGCAGTCATTATCAAAGGGGGGAGCAGAGGCACGCTTGAGGCGTGAGGACTCTGGCCTGGTCTGCAAAGATGGAAAGGGTAGTAGTGAGGACTCTGCTCCTCCATGTCAGAGCACAGAGAACAAGACAGGGGGACCAGAAACTATCAGATAGAGGTCCCATAGCTATGTACTACCATCAGATAGCATCAAGAAGCCCTGAGACTCAGGGCTGCAAAGACACCTCATGGACTTGCCTGGCAGAAAGACACTGTAAGAATAACAACTTGACAAAAATGGTAAAGTCTAACTACTACATGATGCTGCCACCTACTCAGGGGCACTGTCTAGGCCACAGGCAGTCCATGGGTAATCGGTGAGAGAACAGTCCAGATCCGGTCTACCCAAGACAGGCAGCCCAACAAGAAAGGAAAGTAGTTAGGCTGGGGCTCTCCCTTGTTCTGACAAAGCTTCAGACTTCTCAGGTATGTCAGTTTGGCTTGGGGATTGGGGCTATGAGATCAAGGGCACTTGATCTATGCTTGGGGCTATGAGATCAAGGGCACTGGGGGACTGCTTCAAGAAAAGCAGATTTCTAGTAACTAAGTCTGAGGATTGCTCACTCTTTCTGAGCCCTCCTCCCTTTGGGAACCACTGCCTTACTGTGCTTGCCACCTGTGCACTAAGTCATGTCTACTTGCTGGCTTCAAGCATATCAGAGGTAGGTTCTGTCCCTTTACTGCTGTCAGGAGAATCTTTGTCCCCAATTCTCACCTGTCCCATAGCTGTTCTACTTGAGAAGCTGTTCAATGCCAGAGAAACCATCACCACCACTGCCAACCTTTATAATGGAGTTCTCTGCTTCAATCAATCATTATTGCTAGCACTGGCCTTTGGAGCTTCTCATAGCTTCTGAGTAACCACATACACTTGTAATATAAACCATTTAAGAGCAGACTGTGCTCGGATCCTCAAGCCCCACCTACCAGGAGCCCAGGAGGATGGGAGCCATCTGCCCTTCATGGTTCTACCTACACTTATTAATCTCCAGTGTGCTAAGCAGATGGGGGATCCCCATGGGACCTTTACTTCTGGAAGGAGATGTAGGACAGGCTCAGGAGGAAATGGGGAGGAATTTTCAGAAAAGATGTTGGATTAGAAAAATCTCACCACAAATTGGAACCCTGAAGATGCCTGCTAGAGACGCTTACCTCACTCTTGGGCTCTGAAGAACTTTTTTCACCTGGCTCATGAGCCAGGTCTTTCACTTCCTCGTCAGGTTTTTCACAAAGGTCTTCGGTTTCAGAGGTAATTTCTTTTAGAGAGAAAACAAAAAGGGCTGTCATTTAGATACAACTCCTACATAATTCTATGGGGACAGAAGCAGTGATGCCCTAATCTTGACCAGCAGAGGACATGCTCAATACCATGTCAGTTTGTAGAGAAAATCCCCAGGCATCACTAGAAGACAACCCACCCACCATCCTGAGTGTCTGGGCAACCACCTGCAAGGCCTCATCAGAATCAAAACAGGTCTTTCTTAGTAACCTGCCAGACACAAAGGGTTAAAGCTATCAGGGCTGGCAGGTGAGCCCCATCTACTCATGTCTCCCCAGATTCATGTGAAAGGCAACTCTATCAGGTTTACTTTTTTATCCCAAAGGTACATCTGTCCATGAGGACAACCCTAAAAGAAGTGAAAGAAAATTACAGACTATTCATCACCTCCAGCTGCCTAAATGTACACCATTGTACTTGAACTTGAAATCCAAGATTCTAAGCTTCCTGGAAGCAAACGCAGCCTGCTAGGAGAATAGGTGGACACTGGGTCTGACTATCTAGTTCTAATAACCCATCCCAACCTTCAGTGTTGGGCAGCCAAAGTAGGAGATGGGCCAACCTGTTAATGGTGGGTTTGTTTCATCCTGTCTCTGCACACATTGTTCCCCACCTGAGCTTGGCCCTCAACCCTGTCCTGGTCATCAACTCTACAGCCTGTGACACTGGAAAAGCCATCACATAGCAGTGATGAGACAGGGAAGGGCACTCACCTTGGAAGGTGGGCCGCACCTGCGGGTCTGCATGCCAGCACCGCTGCATGAGCCCTATCAGGCTGCTACAAGCACGTGGCCGGGGTCTGCAGACGGGTGGCAGCTCTGGGCGGTGGCCCTTCACCACTTTCACCATGATGTGTAGGATGTTCTTTTCATCTGCAAAGAGAAACAGACGTCAAGACTTTGAGGAGCAAGAGACAGCTCCTCATTTAAATGTATGAATAAGTGCTGGGGACACGCTGTGACATGCACATCACCCAGGACACTATCAAACCTGGTAGTTTCCCTTTCCAAACCTGGAGTTTTCTTTAATCCATATCCTTATAGGACATAACATTCTCTGTTTTTCTCAGTTCTCATGGGCACAGACTCTGCCATTATTATCACCAACCCTAATCAGGAAGGGCTCAAGAGGGACTCTCAGTGAGTGACCTGCTCATCTTAAACTAGGCATCCTATCAGCCACTGGTTCCCATGGGCATTTCCCCACCCTTGCATTCCAAGCACACCCTAAGGAGCAGCAGGCACCTATTGGCAGGTATGGAAAATTGGCCCACAGTCAACATCGGCTGCCAGGTCCACACTGACGCTTTGTTCACTTTCCCGTTAAGTCTTGTGCAATGCCTATCTCTTCAGTATCTATAGGTTACATCCATGATAGTCCAGCCTTCCAAACCTAGCAAGCTTTCCAAATGCAGCGAGAGTCAAGAGAACACCTACAAGATTTTTTGCTGGCAAAGCAAGCTTGATGGGGTCTGCATGGTATCTGAGAAGTTCTGCTTTCCGATTCCCGTAGCTAGCAGGCAACAAAACCTGAGGGCCTAGAACCCTGATACACCACCTGACTCAAGAGTCACTGCTATTAGGCAATTTCACATCCAGCAGGTAGGCTGTCATGATGAAAAGGATTCAGTATGTGGACCTCCATGGTGGGGATCACAGTTAAAAGAAAAAGCAATGGGGGAAAAGACTGGAGAGATGGCTCAATCCTAGTTCAGTTCCCAATAACCACATGGCAGCTCAAAACTGCCTGTATCTCTAACTCTAGGGAATTCAATGCCCCCTTCTGACCTCCACAGACTCCTGTACACATGCAGTACACAGACATCTCTCAGGCAAGCACAAATACACATAAAATTAATATATCTTTTAAAAGAACAAACAATGGAGGGCAGGGCAGAAACATAAAACCATTCTGCTGAATGTTTAATAAGCTACCCAAATCCCCTAAATCCTTCAGTACTTGGAAGATCTTTTCTCCACCCTTGCCCTTTTCCATGCCTGGCTTGAGTGTGTGACAGAGCCAGCAATGGGGCCTCAATTTGAGGGCTCTGACTTAACGATATCTGTCTGTCTGGTGCTGGAGACTGAACCCAGGGCCTCATATATACTGAGCATGATTTCTATTTTCAAATATCTTTGGTCATACCCCAGAGTGTAAATAGCCAGAAATGTCATAAAAGAAAAGAAACTTTTCTCTTCCCATTGCAGCTAAAAATGACTTAAGTTTTATAAACTTGAGTTGATATGGTAGAACTTCTGGAAAGGGGCCAACCACATGAATGTTTTTACTGTTATTCTCAGTGTGTTTAGAGTGATTAACACAATAGATTCTGTCATGTGTGTTTTATACCATTTGCTTTTGAAAGGGAGGGAAGAAGGAAGGTGAAGGAAGGGTATCTTGTTATATAGACTTTTAACAGTACAAAACACTAAGCAGCATCAAAGAATAAAGCTGCATATGGTCTGATGGTCTCACATTGTCCTTATGTAAGGAACACAGCAGAAGGCCAAACCTGGATGTACTTTCAATATAAACTTGATAAATAAGGAAGAAAGACCATGCAGGTGTTTTCTCAACTTCCTGAAAAAAGCTGGCTATGGGCCTTCAATGTACTTGCAGGGTGGGTGTAAGGCATCTTCCCTGAGGACAGGTCACACATCTCTGAAGCCTCAGGGAGCCTAGCCCAGCCAGGTACAAACCAGAGGCATTGGAAGGGTGGAGAAGGTTCAAGCACATGCCCACTGTCTTCATGCAGGTCCACTTACCAGCAAATGGCTTCTTTTGTGTAAGCACACCCCAGATCACAATGGCAAAGCTGAAAGAGAAACTAGGTATCAATTGGTGCTCTAACGTCAGCTTTGATAAGAGTTTCCAAGCTCTGAGCTGCCATCTCACAGGGGCACAGAACAAGTACTCAGACATCTAGGGGCACTTTTGCCCCCTATTCTTCTCTGCCTTGGCTTCAATCCTTTAAATCCAAGGTCAGGTTCTATCTAAAACATTCCTATAAGAGGCCCTGGTAGGCTTCATCAGAGAGCAGCTACAAAAAAAAAAAAAAAAAGTGTAGAAAGTACTAAGAAGCAACAAGCTGAGCCCAAAACCCTCTCAGCTACTGGCAGACAAATGTTTAAGTAAGTAAATTTTTCTAGATACACTGAAAATGGCCCAATCTTAAAGAAAGAAAGAAAGAAAGAAAGAAAGACAGACAGACAGACAGACAGACAGACAGACAGACGGACGGACGAAAACTGAGCCTAACTCATTAACTGGAAAATGTAGGTTCAAAAGTTAAAGCCAACATTAAAATAAACAAAGTACTGGACTATCCCCAAACTCTGCAAGCCCTGACTAGTCCCCAGAGGGCCATGCCCAGTGGGACTCACTGTTCAAAAGGCCCAACACTGGCACACTGGCTTCTGTCAAACCAGTTAGCTGAGCCTGGTGACAAAAGACAGAGTTGGCTGCTCTGGTCCTTTCTTTTCCAAAAGGTTGTTGGAATAGGACCCTCACAATCTGAGGAGGAAAGGGAGGTAATTCTGAGGTACTCAAATTCCGGTTGTCAGATCCAAAGGGAACTCCATTCCTCCAATGCTGATGGTTAGACAAAAGCCAGCATTAACCAGAACTCCAGAAGCAGGTTCCTCTTTAATCACTAAGCAGAAGGGACAATTAGCTATCTGTGGTGCCTATTAGCAAACCAAAGCTCATGCTGGTCTCCAGGCTCCTTCAGCACTACAAGTACTTGCTACACATTTTAAAGCTGTGCTGGCATCTTGCCTCTTCTTGACTCCCCCTCTACCCTAAACTTGTCCAGCTCTTTCGACTCAGCCACTATGCTATGGTCTCGCTCTCGCTCTCGCGCTTGCGCTTGCTCTCTCTCTCTCTCTCTCTCTCTCTCTCTCTCTCTCCCTCCCTCCCTCTCTCTACCTCCCTCCCTCCCTCCCTCCTTCCCTCTCTGACTCCCTCCCTCCCTCCCTCTCTCTCTCCCACACTCTCTCTTTGCTCTACTCCAGCTTCTCTTCTGGCCAGGTCTAGTTTGTGGGCTATGTTCAGACTGCTACTTTCTCTCTCTGCTCTGTACTTCCAGATGCCTCTGGCTGTTCTCTCTCCTATCCACAATTTAAAAAAAAAAAAAAAAATCTCCCCTTTAACCATACCATGGAGCAATCAAGTTATCAAGTTGTCAGTGTATATACTGGGGACTTAGGATGTGAACCAGTGTCCCACCTTCAGAGGCAAGTGACCAAAAAGTGAGTTGCTCACTTTGGTGTTCAGAGGAGTGTGAGCTTTGAGGATTGCAAACCCATACACCTATGGCTCTGCTATTTAAAGCAGCAGGTTCTTCTGACAGACAAGTAATAAAACCCATGTTTTATGAAAATGCTGTATTATATCCAAGCACTGGGCTAGCAACTGCTTTTTCTAACTACTTCTGCTTAGCACCAGCCAGGAATAGCCTGTTTGTCAGCCAGCATCACTCACAGGAGAGAAAACTCTTTCAATGCACCTGGAGAGCAGGTACCCACCAGCTAAAATTCCCAAGTCCAACAGGCACACACCATTTGCACGTGCATCAAACCCCAAGGCTGAATGGTACCCCAGAGCCTTTCTGGAAACTGCTGCTCAGGGCAGGACGCAACGGTGATGCTTGGAGCTCTTAGCTTGGCCCATAGGACATGGTGACAAATCACACACCTGTATACATCGTGTTTGGTATCAAACAACCGGCTCTTCTCACGAATTCGCTCTGGAGGGAGGTAGGCGATTGTGCCAAACAGGCCATCCATGCTGAGGTCATGAGAGTGGGACATGCCATTGCACTTGGCCAGCCCAAAGTCAGAAATCTGTAAGAGCAATCCAAAGGAGGCATGTCAGCCTTAAAGGGAGGCAGAAGCAGCTGTGGTAATATCTCCATCTGGCACGTGAGATGGGGGGCAGGGGCAGCACATGCTCTAGGGGCTCACCCCCAAACAGAAGGGCGGAGTTTCAGACCACCCTGTCTCTAAGCAGGCAGGAAGCACAGGGATGCAGAAGGGCTGAGCCTGGATGTACCATCATTATAAACTTGATGAATGGGGAAGAAAGACACCATGCTTAAAGAATGGAATTCAGTTGGAGAAAGAACTCAAAAAGAATGACAGCCAGCCTCGTTTCTGTAAGACATAACATCCACCCTGGTAGCTAATGGTCATAGTCGGCATGAAGGAAGGGAAAAACAGCCTTCAGCTTCCAGGCTAAGGGAGCCACGTGACAGGCTAGGACATCTATCATCTATGCCAGTCCGGTTATGCAACCTTCCAGCTGGGGCAGCTACAAGTGCCAGCAGGTCCTTTAAATGCAACACGCCTTCAGAGAGCTTTAGAGTGAGCAAAACACACGCCTCATCACCTTCCGGAAGGGCTCACTAGTCTACTTCAGACATGGTATCCCCTCCCTTGGTGATGAAGTCACTGTCAGGACCCCCATCTATACTTCCAGAGTTCACAGGGGAGGCAGGTTCCCCACTGGTGAAGGTATCCTTGCAACTCAGGCCTGCAGGCAGCTCTGGGAGTCCCCCTTTTCTGCCCATGCCACCACAGCCTGGTGCAAACCAGACCCTTTGAAGCCCTGTGTATTCGTAAGACCCAATTCAGCACCAAGTAGCCGTCCAGTGCACATATAAATGGCCCTTTTCTAGTCTCCTTCAAGGCTGATGTGGTTTTAACCCTTTTAATTCACTCCTGGGCTCATCTTCAACCACGCCCTGGCAGTAACAGGAAATGGGCTGAGTCAGGATTCTTGTTTCTAGACTGGCCATACCCATGAAGGCAGCCCACAGCCTAGTGTCATAAATGCTGAATCAGGAAAAGCACACTTTTGTTTTTAGCTTTTTGTTTTAGCTTTCTGGTAATAGCCTGGCATCACACAATAGCAGCATTTGCAGCTTCTTTCAGGGTGGCTCAGGTGAGGGGGTAACCTCAGCATCTCAGCTTTGGGACAAAATCCCTTTGTGCTAATAGAACAATACCTTCTCATCATTGCTCCACAGCTTCTAACCCAGCCATTCAGCTGACATTGTAAGAATTACAACTGCCATTAGGTTGAGGGGACAATGGCCTGCAAGAGAATGCCAGTCCCTACTTTGTCAAGGGCAGCCCTTACTTCCTCAGTGAACAAGCATTAAGTGCCTGTTGTGTACCAGGTCTGAGAAAACACCTAGATCAGTCAGCACCCAGACCTAAAAAAGACAATCCGCTAGTGACAAACTAGGTACCAGGACATCACTTTATACTCCCAAAGGGTGTGTGTGTGTGTGTGTGTGTGTGTGTGTGTGTGTACACGAACCCTAACCCTCACTCATCTAGACAGCAACCCAGAAGTAAAGTGTCTTTACTACACTTTTCAGCAAAGTGACAGAACTGTGGTTGTAGTGTCCTTGTCCCAACTCCTGGCTCTGCACTCCCAAGGATAACACTTGGAAGAGGATAGTACTGTGTTCCCTCAGAAGCACACCACAACTCCCCCAAACATACCTCTCAGGAGAGGAGGAGATGAAACATCAAACATTGGCTGCACCTAGGGACTCTACAGTGTCCCTAGGTGGAGTGACTTACACTATACCAGACCCATGGCTCCCAAGGTGGTGCTGGGTGTATACTCACAGCATCCCTGGTTAAGGTACATGTGATGTAGTCAGCTCCCATTCAGTAGTTCTTAAAGACACAGGAGCCTTCATACACTACCCTCCACCCAGTACTGCCTGCTGCTTTCCCTACCCCATCTCAAGTGCCCAGAGTTGTGTGTGATTTTTCTGGGCTTCCTTCCACCTCAAGTCTACTCTCCCTTGTACCTGCATGCCCGCTGCATACAGAAGCAGAGCCTGCCCTCTATGAAGGCTAGCCTCAGGTGACTATACTGCTCCTCTGCTCTGAGGTGAGACCCTGACCCAGGGTATGGGCTTGTTATTATTTTCCTTTTCTGATTTAGGTTTCATATATGAGAGCAATGATTTTATGAACCTCTGAGCACATAGGCCCTGTTCTGCCCAGGAAGAGTGGAAGCCAAGTTCTCCCAGCCACAAGGAAAAAGAACCTGAGAAACTCAGGTCACAAGAAGATTCTGGAAGCCACCTTGGAGCTGGCTCACACCAAGTTGTGCGATACACTGTCACACTTTTCAGGATGTAAAGGCTAACTCATAGCAACTGTACAGAGTGGAAATCAATTTCTCTGCGTGGCTGAGTCTGAGTCTACAAGTCACACGGGTTACTGTGTGCTGAGTCAAGCTGAGTGTCAGGATGAACCTCCTAAAAGTCAGGCCAGCAGGGTGGGTCTGGGAATGTTATACAAGCAGACATATCTCAGTGACACAGGCTGGGGACATTGTTCCTTGTGTGAATACTGTTTGTTCTAGGGCCCTCTGTCCCTCTCCCTCATTTGGTCCATCTGCTTTCTTGCACAAAAGGAAGGGAGGTTGTGAACAATACTGTGGGCCTATAACCTGGGCTCCCCAAGGCCATGTACACATCATATGAGAAAGTCCATGACAGATGCTGCCCTTGGTGTTGAAGCAGAGGTGTTCAGAGGAAAAACATGTCCAAAGCCATACAAAGCCATTGCAAACTGTCAATACTTATATCTAGGCACACAACACTTGCTTCCTGTATCACTCTTCACACTCAATTTTATAAATTTCCAAAGAAACAAAGAATCAAATCTTGTAGGCCTCACAGTGAGTGCCCACAGCTTCCTGGCATAGGTCAAACAGATGAAAAGTCCTCTTCACAGCCTGTGTCTAGAATACAGCATCTATTCCATAGTCCCAGTACACTGAAGAAAAACAGTTTCCATTATCAGAGGACACAAAGTCTCACCAGTTCACAATCCAACTTCTGATGTTATTTCTCAAGACAATAAGCCTGGGACCGTTAAGTCCCTGATCTGTTTCAGGGTGCTCAGAACCTAACATCCCAGGATATAGCGGAGAATCCCATGGGTTTACAGGGGTCACTCTTCCAGATACCTATTATGTTCAGATCAAGTGTGACCAGCTAGGTTATCTAGTAGGTCTTACAGTGAAAAAAGTCCTGGCTTCAAGTTCTCTTCTTTAGAAACAATCACTTCCTTTCTCAGGATCTATTCTAGAACCCCAGACCATCTAGACAGAACCTCCCTAAGGCATCCAGCATCCTGGTTGCCCACTCCCCAGGGCACATGCTATCCCTACCTTGACATGGTAGTGGGCATCCAGCAGGATGTTCGCTGGCTTCAGGTCTAGGTGCAGCAGTGGTGGAGACATGCAATGCAGGAAATTCATACCCACAGCTGTCTCATGCACAATGCGGAAGCGCAGGTCCCAAGGCAATGGCTCTGAGGCCAGCAGCTTCTCCAGGGATCCTGTCTCCATGTACTCCATAACCAAGCCAACAGGTTCCTGGCATATGCCATACACAGGTAGAATGTAGCGGAACTTGGCCATCTCCATCTTCTTAGCTTCCTCCAGAAGTTCCATGCGTTCCCTGAAAAAATTCATAGATATGAGGGCATGCAGTGGTCACCTAGCTGGACACAGAGCCACTGGCCAGGATACAACCAGTGATAAATGTACATGTGTACAAAGTTCACTGTCATAGAAATAAACTGTCTCTGCATCTGGGGTCACTGTGAGGATAGAGCCTAGCAGTTATCTAGATACCTTCATGTCCCTTGTCTGGATGGAAAACTGCTAGTTAACTAACCAAGGACCTTCACTCTCACCTCTGTTTAATCCCAACTCTTTCACTAACCCAGTCACTCCTGGATATAATCTTGAATGAGCCTATAGCAGGAGTTGGGCAAGGGCTACATATAGCTGGTCACACTTCCTACTGATTACACAGTGGTTGTCTCTACCCAAAGGGGACAACATAGGCATTTCATATGTAACCATCACTATCATCTACACCCAGAACATGGTCATCATCCCCAACAAACAGTATCCATTAATCACCCACCAGAATCCACATTCTCCTATTTCTGAATCCTGGTACCCCAAATAAGTAGAGTCATCCCTACCATTCTTCCATGTCTGCCTTACTCCAAAAGGTGCTTTCAAAACCTATTTATATTGTTGCACACATCCAAGTTTATTTGTGTGGCCTAGCAATGGTGCAGGAATACACTATATCTTGCTAATCCACCCTCATGGCTATGGACAAGACTCCTTGTACTGATTAGGTTTTTTTTTTTTTTTTTTTTTTTTTTTTTTTTTTTTTGTTATTGTTGTTTTTGACAACTTGACATATCTGGAGTCATCTGAAAAAAAACCTCAATTGAGAAGATGGTACTGTCATATTAGCCTGTAGGCAAATCTGTGGGGGTGTTTTCTTACTCCAAGATTGGTATAGAAGGGGCCAAGGCCATTGAGGCAGATGGCTCTGGACTGCGTAAGAATGCAGGCTGAGTAAGCCATGGGGAGCAAGCTAGAAGCAGTGTTCCCCCATAGCCTCCCCTTCAGCTTCTGCCTCCAGGTTCCTCCCAGACTTTCCTTTACAACAGTCTGTAACCTTTAAGATGAAACAAACCTTTTCTTCTCAAGTTTCTTTTGGTCAGTACTTTAACACAGCAACAGAAAGCAAACTGTTCTTCCTGTTTGCTCCTGAAAATAATGTCTATGGAGTCTTCATGTTAGTTCTTCTGGGTATCTGCCTAGAAGATATCTAGGTATCTGTGCCTAATGTCTAGAGAAGCTGTGGTGTTGCTGTCCACAGCCTGCTACTTCCTAGCCAATGACCTTCCACTGGGGCTGTCTCCTCATACTTTTAGGCTCAGTCTGTGGCAGAGACAGCTGCAGCATGGGCTGCATTTACCAGCTACAGTCAAAGGTTAACTCTATGGTATTTGTACAGATGACAATTACTGCGTAATGGTCTGTGCCAGCAACGGGTCAAAAGTCTCAGTGTACACTCAAGGTAAAAGGCCCCATCCCAACAGGGTGTTGCCTGAGCTACATAGGATCCAGGTCAGCGTCTCTCCAAATACACACAAGAAGGTACTCAGAAGGCTAGGAAGAGGTTCTCATGCCAGGGCTACAAAATGTGCTTTCTAGTAATAGAAAAACTCCTTAAAAGAAACTTCTAGAACCACTCCTAGAGAGACCTTGGAGCTGTAAACTGGGCAACCTTGGTGTCCACACATAGTCCTGGTGGGCTGAGGTGCCTTGGTGCCTCCCCAGAAGGCAGGCAGAGCTCTTCTGGATCTAAAGTGACTGCTGGAACATCATTAGGCACATGCTGGAGGACCCAAAATGGGGCTAACAAGCCACTTCCTAACCTGACCCTCCTCTGAAACTGGAGGGTTTCCAGGCTTCCCTGGCCTCATGCAAGGACAAAGGCAGGCATGCAGAGCTACAGGGGCACCAAAATCACAGCAAAAAGCATCATAGTCTGGCAGGTGAAAGTGCCACAAGTTCTAAGGGCTGAAGAGTTTAGCCCCTTGCCAACCAGTGCCAATCCTACCTGTATGTAGCTAGAGCTTAGTCCTCATGAGCACACACTTTGAGCCAGCCTATTGCTGGAGTGGCAGGCAACAGACCCCAAAGCATCCCAGCCCTGTTCCTGTACTCCACAAGTATCTGAAAAACAGGCCAGTAAAGAGCTAGATGCCCAGGTCAAGCATTAACAAAATAAAGCTGGTACTTGAAGGAGAAGATAGTATTTCTTGGACTGGGTTCCTTTCTCCCCAGGAAAAGGCAGGAGCTGAGGACCTTCCTGTTCAGTCCCCATACACATCAGCTGCTGCTCAGTCTTTTGTGTTAAGAATAAAAGTTATAATTTGAAGCACCCACTCCCCGCTTCCCCCTGTTCATTTTCTTCTATAAAGTGGTCAGTTTGCACCTTCCAATGTGGGTATCCTTTCTGCCCAGTTGATGGGTCCCTAAACTCTGTGAACTGAGGAGGTATATCTGCCCATCTCCATTCTAAGGAACTCATGTCTGCAGGCTGGCTACAACATGGGCCACTGTCCCACTCTCTGGACACCTTTACTCAGCCAACCCAACCAATCTATTTTTTGCCTAACGGTTTTAATACACACAGCTAACTTAGGCTGGTAGCTCTTGGTACCTGCTCCCAGCAACCTTGCTGGCAGAAAATGGCTAGTTCTACCCTTCCCAACACTCAAAATTCAACAAATTCTCCCTCCGTGCCCCAGTTCCTTTCCAGAACACAAACCTCATTTAAAAAGAACAGGCTATAGGGCTGCTGACCCCAGCACATTTACACACCCTGCACAGCAGGCTGGAGGGAGCACATGACATCAACCCCTTGCCCTGGACACATGCTACAGGGCACTTAATTGGAAACTGGCCATTGTTTCCTGGGTCAAACATCAGTCATCTTCATGGTTGCATAACCAGAAAGCTCAAGGCAGAAGGGACTAGCACTGAGGCAGAATCCTAGGATATCCAGAAAAAAACTTTCAAAGCCTTTGTTATCTAATTTCCTCTGAACTAAACACTCACAACAGCATCCTGATACTTTGGATACATGCAGCCTGGGGCAACCTGTGGCCCGAAGCTCCAGCCTTTAGGTGTAATCAGGAACACCTGCACTCTGGACCTAAACTGAGCCAGCTCCCAGCCTGGGAGAGGCAGAAAGACTCCAATATACACAATTTTTTTTTTTTTTTATGTTTTTGGTTCTTATCATTTAAAATACATCTTCCTCATAAGCAACATTTCTGATCAGTGTTAATTAATAACAACATAGAAAGAACTGTACACTTGTAATTCTGATTACTGTTCTAAAATCTGGAATGATTTTCCATCTTGTCCTTAGCCTGGATGCCTGGGTGGGGCAAGGATCATAGGTGGCAAGCCCAGGGCATGCTCCTGGTCACCATTCTGTTCCATTTTGTTCTTTCTGCTCACAACGAACAATGTTTCTGGGCCACAGAACCCACTGACTCAGGTTAATTAAAACACAACTTGATCTTTGCTTCTGCACAGTGCAGGAAGGCTGAAGTTACATTCTCATCTCCTTTGCCCCTGGAATAGGGATGGTATCTCAGCCTCTGAGGAGGAAGGGAAAAGATACTTCTGCCCTACTCTCATGCCTGCTTTGGGGCTCCATTTAGAAAATCTGGGCTCCAACAGACAAAGTTAGGGTTACAATTTCTAAAGACACTTTTTTTGTTGTTTTACTTTTTGCATAGCTGGCTACTGAGCCCAGAACCCCTTGCACATGCCAGGCAAGGCCCTAACCATGAAGCTATAAGGCTCCTGTTTCCCTCCAAGTTTCCTTTTTCTTTTCTTTTTCTTTCTTTTCATCTTTCTTTCTTTCTTTCTTTCTTTCTTTCTTTCTTTCTTTCTTTCTTTTTTTTTCCCAGACTGACCTTGAACTCGAACTCATGTCAATTCTCCTGTCTCAGCTTCTTGATTACTGAAATTACCGCCTAAGATACTTTTCAAAAGCATTTACAATAATTCACACACCTGCAGGCCATTTATACCTACCATGTCTGGTCTCCCACCAAGGGAGGGAACTGGTGTACAGAGCAATGTCAGGGGTAGCTAACACCCATCATTTCTGGAAGGTCTGCCTCCCAGCTGGGAACATATTGAAAAAAATGAGAGAGAACCTAAGACCAGCTGTGAATGAGCCTCATGTCTGCAGGCAATAGGAGGCGGGGTTCAGGGGGATTCAGCAACAGCTGCCAGGGAACCTGTGAAACATTGCTGGGAGAAGAGTATTTCAGCCTCTCCGCTAGGCTCCTGCGCACCAATCCAATTAAGTTCCCAGGAGCCTCAGAGGGGTTCCCACACTGCTATTTTTAAAACTGACAAGAATCAGGCTTGTCCAATTGTCAGCTTTGTAGTTACAAACCCAGGGTTTGCTCGGGCTCGTCTCAACGAGCTGAGGCCCAACTCTGTATTAGCAGCTCTTGGGCCCCTGTGCCAGAGACTTTGTTTTTCTGAGCTCCTCTTAGCTGGGAGCAGGGAGAGGCATAGGGCCCCTGGGTCATTTTGTTCTAAGATTGCCAGGCCTGCTCTCCTGTACTTATGATCCCCCAAGTGAGAGCCAGCCAGGGAAGATAGCCCTCTCCCTGGCCAGGGAACTGGACCCTCCCAAGACACCTGGCCCCAGGAAGAAGAAAAATCAGTTGAATGGGAAGGTCACTTGTGAATTATGCCGAGGTCCTCTAAGTGTCCCCACCTTGGCAAAAAAAAAAAAAAAAAAAAAAAAAAAAAAAATCAAATCTTATAAGTGTCCCAGACCTGATAAGGTCCCACCTTCCCTGAACAGAAATGGAGGAACACAAGCAGAAGGATGGGGCCTGGGCAGCTGCTGGGGAGCCAAGAGACCCCCAGCTAGCTTGAAGGGTGAACAGCCTGACCAGTGAAAATAGGACTGGCCCATAGCTGTGGCTAAAGCAAAGGCCATAAATGACAGCAGCAAACTGTCCACAGAAGAGGTAGCTGTTAGCTGGCCAGGAGGTCATTATGGATAGACCCCACCCTCACATTCAGCCTTGAACCCTACTTCCAGTACCACAACAACCCCTCCTTAGAGGTAAATTTAGCAGGGCTTTGCCAAGAGGCCCAGAGGGAAGGCTGTTTCCTCCTGGCAAAATATGGATGGCTTTAAAACAACAACAAAAAAGACAAGGTCTCTTTGCATCAATGGTTCTGAATCTGCGGATTATGACCCCTTTGGGGACCACATATCAGATATCCTATATATCAGATATTTACATTATGAATCATAACGGTAGCAAAATTGCAGGTATGAAGTAGCAACAAAATAATTTTATGGTTGGAGGTCACCACAACATGAGGAACTGTATTAGAGGGTCGCAGCATTAGGAAGGTTGAGAACCACTGTTCTACATAGTCTTGATAGTCCTGGAACTCACTATGTAGGCAAGGCTGGCCTCAAACTATATATGCCTCTTTTTTCCTGAGTGCTCAGATTAAAGGGATGCACCACCATATCCAGCTTATTTACAAGGTAGCAAAGACAAACTTGTCCCTCCCTTCAGAGCCTTCCTGCCTGACCTCTCAGAAAGCAGGACTTTTTCTTTTTTCATTTGTGTCCCCGCTGCCAAGACTGACTGCTTGTTGGCCCTGTTGCTTTCTTTCAAACCTAAATAAATAAATAAATAAATAATTTTTAAAAAATTCCTTCAAGTCCATGTTTATTAAATCCTCTTATCTCTGAGGTTAAGATCCTGCAAATAAGACTCCATGTCCTCTGGCTGGGGCTGGGGGACGGGGACTGCACACAAAGCCCCTGGGAAAATTCTGTTTCTACTTCAGGTAATGCCTTGCAAAGGCAGGCAAGGCAGGACTACAGTACAACAGCCCAGAGAATGTCAACCTCCCTCTACAGCTATTACAAGCTTCAGAAGCAACCTGGCTAGCCTGCAAGGCAACAGGCCCCTCAGGCACAGCAGAACGAGAGAGGATTCCTAAGCACTTCCAAGCCGCAGAACTTAGAGACTTCCTAACACCCAGGGAGCTTAAACAATTAACTTGTCCTGGGTGGAAGAAGTCAATCTCACATACAAAAGAGAAAAGGCTGTCCCGACCCCCCCAGTGGCCAAGTACTTCCTGCTGGGTGCTGCTGACCTCTACCTGCCTGCTAACATGCCACCACCTGCCTGCTTCAGGCAAGGAAGAAAGGCCTTGCAATTAAATGACAAACAGTTCAACACAGGATCTTGCAAGTGGAAAAACCCTGCCTTTTCGACCTGGTCATCCCCCAAAAAGAACTGTAGGACTGTACCATATATTGACTCTAAGGACACCACACCTGAAGTAGTTCATATTTACCCTCCAATAATCAAATTCTGTCAAGTATTTGATGGTGAATAACATTCACTCTGCCTAGAAACAATCCCATTAAGTCTTTGAGGGCATAAGAAACACCCATACAGAGGTTTTGTTGGTGTTTTGGTTTTTACCTTTGAAAAACTGTGGGCTGCTATTCAAAAATGGTTAGGATTTCGCCAAAATAACCACAGTGCTAGTGCTCCTTTTGGCCTGAAGGGTTCCCAGAATTAGAGTTGAGGAGGGTTTACACAGCATGGTGAGCTGGTAGTGATTTTAGACACTAGTTCCCACTGTGCCACAATTTCTAAGAAAAACTAGGTGATAGCAAAAGGCACGCAAGCAAGCAAACACAATCACCCGATAGCTCAGACAGTCTCCAGGCTAGAGATGAGGCGTAAAAGGAGAAGATTGAAGCCTCATTCTCAAACTATCCTCCTTATTGTCACCCAGGTAGGCGTAGTTACCACTCCAAAGTAACGAAGGAGTACAGAGTGGCTTAAGGCTGGTCCTCCAGACAGCTCAATGGAGTTTAAGAGGTATCTCTGGGTAAAATGCAAACACCACTACCATATCAGCTTAGTTAAAGATTAAGTCATTTAAATCTGCCGTTCTGAGGCTCATACGTAATTTATCATTACCCAACGTAAACAGTGAAATCTGGGGAAAATGCTTTTGAAGAACTGCTTCGCACCTCACCTCCAAATTTACTCACAAACTACATCGCCACAGAGTTTACCGGGACCGCTCTGAGTCCTTTCTTGACGCTGGAACAATACGCTAGGAGGGACAAAGAAAGGCCCAAGGTGCCCGGGGCCACCTGTCCAGGGTCAAAGAAAGACGTTCCCCTGGGTCTCGGCTCCCACCCTAAGTCCCCGAAAACGAAGGTGTGCGGAGAAAAAGCGGTGGGCGGAACCAGATCCCAGGCCCAAGCAGGTCCGGGAGCCCTGTAAGCGGCTGTGCGCCGCGGACGCCTCGCCCGAGCCTAGCCGGTGCTTCCGAACGAAATAATTACGGTCTTACACCAATTTGTGCTCCGACGAAAATTACTAAGTGTAACTGAATCTAACTCGTTCACAAAGCGCAGAGGCCCACACAGCAATTTCTCTAAGCCCGACGCGGACCGCAGCGTTTGGTGGGTCCTGGACGAGCCCGAAGCACCTCGTTGGGCTCAAGGCCATCGCCCCGGACCCCAGAAGCTCTGGAGCTGCGAGGGACCGGTGACCTGAGTGCCGCAAACTCTCTTCGCCTCAGGTACGCGGAGCCCCCATCCCACCCGGCCCCGCCCGGGAGCTGACCTGTCGTCGACGTGCAGACTGGGCGAGCACTTGATCGCGAGCCACGTCTTCCAGTGCACGTGGCGCACCTTGTACACCTGCCCGAAGCCGCCGGAGCCCACCTTCTCCCAACCTGCGAATTCGCCCGCATCGAAGGTGCGCAGCAGCCCCAGAGCCCACCGGCCCCGGCCCTCGCCCTCCATCGCGTGCGTATCGCCGCAGCCTGGCTCAATCGTGACCGCCCAGGTGCTCAGGTGCGCGCCCCGCCCGTTGACGTCACTTCCGACGCTAGCCCCATCCCGCCCCGCCGGTCCCCTGGGCCCGCCCCCGACGCCCTAGGGAGCGGCAGCCGGTGAGAGTCTAGCGCCCGGTATTGCGGACCCTCCAGGGATTCAGGGAATCCCTGCGCTCCCTAAGGCGTGCGATGTGGCTGGCCAACTTCTCATTGCAGCTGTAGTATGTACTTATTTCACTTCTCACAGTACTCCCACTCTGCAAAACACAACAAAGTATAGTCTCCAACTGGGACGTGGACTTTAGATTCGATTGCCGGGCTTGCTCAGGTTTCCCCGGTTTTGCACCTCTTCGTTTGCGAACGTTAAATCCTACACAATGTTCTCGTCTGGGTCAGTTCGTGTACCCCGCACTAGTGGAGAAACAGAACATTCTGTGCCCTCCTGGGAGCTTTTTGTAATTGCACTCTAAGGCCCTGGTGATCGCTAATCCTCTTTTTCTCTGCTCTCTCCCGAAAACATTTGTTTATGTTAGAGTTATATAGTATCCAACCTTTTGGGCTTGTTTTCCATTCCTCTTGCATTTTGTTTTTTCACCGGACTCCTCATAGGAAGTAACTGGTTCTTTAAAATTCAAAAACCCCTGACCTATAGCGCAAGCCTGTAAATCACAGTTCTGAGGAGAACAGAGGCAGGAGAACTGAGGCAGAGGGAATCACCTCAAGTTTGAGATCAGCCTGGGTTTCAGAGTGAGTCCTTGGGTTGTTTTTTTTTTTTTTTTTTTTTTTTGGTTTTTCAAGACAGGTTTCTCTGTGTAGCTCTGGCTGTCCTGGAACTCACTCTGTAGACCAGGCTGGCCTCGAACTCAGAAATCCGCCTGCCTCTGCCTCTGCCTCCCAAGTGCTGAGATTAAAGGCATGCGAGTTCTCTACCTTCAAGAAACCTGCCCACTGTGCCTAAGAGCAGATGAAAACTGGGCCTGATGAGGAAGAGGAGGGGGCTTTGTGAGAACAGGAATCCTGGAGAATCTCTCTCCTGAGAGATAGGCCGCCTTTCAAGTCACACCTGGTAACTGAGCCTTCTCCAGAGTTTCATCTCCCAGCTGGCTTCCCAGTGGAGGGGGCCCTTGCTTGCAGTTGGGGTTGGAAGTTTGGGGGAGGGTCTCCTGGGAGCCATAGACACCGCATCCTTTCCCACATAACTTCTGAGTCCAAGGCAGCAGATAGATATTTTAAACTCATCTGTAGCAAATATACCTAATGTATAAGCTAACTCTTTAAGAATAATTGTTTTTTTTTTCCCAGTGGATAAAAATAACTTGAAAGTAAACATAGTCATTATTTTGGTAATGAAAAAAATTGACTAAAAAATGAGTCATGGCACCCATTTCTGGGGTACAGCTCCAGGTATCTTTCTCTCCACGTTTCTAGTCTCACCCTGTCTGCTCAACTTCAGGGAGGAAGCGGGTGACTAAGCCCATAGCAGTCAAGTAATAAAACACTCCAATTTCATTTATTTAATCATCTATGTGCTTCACTCAACAAATATTTATGGAGTGTCTGCTGCAGGCTCCATATGGAAACTGGAGCCCAGGGAGACCAAAACAGCCAGCCCACTTAGGGACCTAAGTTACAGCTTGGAACTGGCTTCTTCTCTTTTCCAGAGATGTCACTAGATTTAGCCCTCCCTGCTGCCAGTCTGCTAATCTGTAAAGAGGGAACTAAATTTTTGACTGGAACTTCTCTGGAGCACTTGCTAGCAGGTGAAGTTGACATCTCCAAGTGGAAAGGTGAAGTTGCAAGTTAAATACACGGTAGGTCAAAAGATAAATGCACAAACTAGAAGAAAAACAGTAAGTGAGCAATAATGCAAATTCTGTGCCCCCAAACTGGAAGGCTGCTGTACCGAGGACTCCTGATACATTAATAAATCTGAGATGTGTGTGTGTGATGGAAACCATGAGGAAATCAGACAGCTCGGATTCCACCTGCAAAACACAGCCAGCCACGGTGCATAAGCCTTGAGAGGTTTTAGCAGATGAGCTAGAAAACATAAGTTCAACTGTGAGGCTTGCTTATTAACTAGGAACCTGGGGTGGGTGGGAGTGCTGCTCACATATTCATGCGCCTTCACCTTCCAAATGCTTGTCCTATCCTTTAATTGTAAGAATATCAAAGCTGGGGTTCTACCTACACCAAACCCGACAGTATACCTAAGTGGGTGATCTTAGATATCTTAGATCTTGAAGTGAACATTCTCTCCGTCTGGCCCGTTCATTACTATGCCCAAACCAGTGAGGTTGGCAGAGTACCCCAAAAGGGACAGGGATCTTCACTGGAAAAGCACAGTTAAGCCTTGCAGGCCCAGGGGTCTAGAGCAAAGAACTTCGGAATTGTGGCTGTTTTACCTGGGATAGGGTCCCAAAGACTGTGACTTCAAGAGACTGAGCATCTCCCTCAGATACTCAGATGTGGGAGAATAGCACCTGCTTCAGGATAGTCCTTCGTGCAGCCCTGAGATGATAAAGCCAACACAACTAGATGATTGCTAAACAATGGCAGTTATTTCCTACCCCTGGTGTGTATCTGGGTCAAGGGGCTTTTAACAGAGTTATTTTCAAGTTCATAAACTTCAGGATCCCTAGAGCAATCACATCTCTGGAGGCCCAGGAGTGTGGAGCTAAAGAATCCTGAAGCCTGCCCTCCCCCAACCCCGCCAGCTTCCTTCTTGCCAAAACTTGAGACTCACCAGTTGTCTTTGAGTGGTGTTTCTAAAAGAATCCAGCCTGCTCTTGATAGGGATTCTGCCTGCATTAATTCTAAAGACCTGACTTGGGTGAGGCCTGTGGAAGGTGTCTAACAGCCCCCTAGGCAAAGGGCTGAGAATACCCTCCTTGACTCCCGACTGCTTGTCAAGCAAATACTTTCTGTTTACAGAAACACTCCTTTCTCAGAGACTCCACCCCCTTTGGCCCCTGATCACCACCACTCCCATCAGTCTTTCCCACGCTCTTCTGGAGAACTTTCATTCATTCCCTGCCCCAGAGGTTTAACCCCAGGATGACTTGGTGTGAAGCTATAGCCATATTGGCAATGGCCCACCTTTTCTATTTCCTCCACACACAAGCTTCTGTGACCTTGAAGTCCTCATTTGAAGGCTGGGGGTGAAGCTCAGGACATGCATAAAATGCAGGGATAGAGCCCTAGATCTTTATAAACCAATCCCAGAACTCTGGAGGATCAGATGCTCATCCTCACCTACATAGCAGGTTTGTGGCCAACCTAGGCTATGTGACACAGCCCCCCAAAACAAAACAAAGCATCCAGGAACCCCTCCAACTAGACTGACTCATCTCCTTGGAGCCAGTGGAATTGTGGGGTTAGAGCCTCCCTAGAGCACCCCAAAGCCTTTGGTTTTACCTAGCTTCTCAAGGGTGTCCTATCTGGGGACCCCCTGATGCCCAATCCTGGTCATTTTTGTCTAGTGTTTCCAGACCCAAATTAGTACCTGATGGTCTCAATTGTTGGGTAGTTAGAAGCAAACAATTTCTAAGATATTTTGAGAAAACAACCTGGCACTTTCTACAAAATTAAATCTCAAATTGCCAGGTGACCCTATAATTCTATTTTTAGGTATATATCTTGTTTGAAAGGTATAATAATTGTATATATTTTGTTTTTAGGTATATATCTTATTTTTAGGTATAATACTTGTTTGAAATCAAGAATTCAAACTAAAATCTGAGTGTAATGTTCATAGAGGTATTATCCATAGCAACAAATAGTAACTACCCCCAAGCTCAATAATGCATGGGTGGATAAACCAACCGGGGCATCTCCACACTGTAAAATAACTATGCAACCACTAAAAGAGGTAAATTCTGAGCCTGGAGAAAGGCTCAGTAAGTAAACCCTTACAACTTGAATTAGACTTCAGAACTCAGAAAAAAAGCCCAGATGTGACCTGCATCTGTATTCCCAGTAATTGAGTGGCAGAGACAAGAGAATCATGCAGAAGCTCCTGGACTAGCTGGGCTAGCTAGGCTAGAGTACACAACACAGAAACAAGAGAGACCTGCCTCATAACCAAGGAGTAAGGAGAGAACCAACTCCCAAAAGTTGTGCTGTGACCTCCATGCCAGTGACATGGCATGGGTGCACACGCACACACACTAATTAATTTTTAAAAATTAAAGAGTAAAGTTCTGATGTGTGCCATATGGGTGACTCTCAAGGAAACAAGTGATAAGCGTCACATAACAAGAAAAAAAAAAAAAAGCATGATTTGTGTTATCCATTTCAACGACACGTTCAGAGTGAATGAGCTCATAGGACAGGAAGTTGGTCCCTGCCAAGGGCTGAAGGGTGACAGGACTGAGGTTTCTGTCAGGTCAATGAGCATGTTTTAGAATTAGAGAGTATAGCTGGGTGGTGATGGTTTATGCCTTTAATCCCAGCACTTAGGAGGCAGAGGAAGACAGACTCTGAGTTTGAGGCCAGCCTGGTCTATAGAGTGGGTTCCAGGGCAGGCAGGGTACACATGGAAATCATGCCTGGAAAAGCCAGAGAGAGAGAGAGAGAGAGAGAGAGAGAGAGAGAGAGAGAGAGAGAGAGAGAGAGAGAGAGAAAGAGAGAGAGAGAACATGTTGGTTGTTCATGTTTGTGAATGTACCATTCATGTTGCTTGTTTATTTAAACAGCTAATTTTGTATTATGTAAATTTTACTAAACTACTAAAAGGACACACCCTAACTACTTAGTAGGGTATCATGAAATGAATACATATAAAGTAAAGGAAGAGCTGTGTGCTGCTCAACGGGAGAACACTTGTCTTGCTTGTGTTCAACTCTGCACCTCTAACCCTGCAGAGAAGAAAACAAAAATTTGACTTGGGCCAGCTGTGGTGACACAAACATATGTCCTAGCACTAGGAAAGTGAAGATCAGGAGTTCAAGGCCACCTCAGCTCTGTTGTTTAGGGCCAGCCCAGGCTACATGAGACTTTAAAAAAAGAAGAAAAAAAAAACCTTGGTAACTTTTTGTTTCAGTAGGGCATGGTGATACACACCTGGAATCCCAGCACTCTGAAGCAGAGGCAGGAGGATGACTGCAAGTTCAAATCCAGCCTGGTCTCCATAGCAAGCTCAAGTCCAGCCAGGACTTCCTAGTGAGAGAGCTGCAGGCATACTTTCTCCCAGCGTGGGAACCTCACTGGGCCTGCTCTTACCCCACATTAGTGTGCACTCATTCTATATCACAACAATCTCTGAAAACCCAACTATGCAAAGACATGACATCATCAAAAGGAATTCGTTAATACTGCCTGGCATGGTGTGGCATGCCTGCAATCCTGAATCCGAGCGCTCAGAAGATGGAATAGGAAGATCAGACAGGGCAACCGGGAAAGACCCTCATCTTCAAAACCAAATAAATATACAAATAAACTCAAACCAAACAGGAAATTATCTCAACCTAAAGCTGAAGTTTATATGTTCATGTTTCTAACAGACTTAACTAGCTCCCTCCAAAATTTGAGCTATCCTACTGCCATATGTGAGTTCTCTGTGATGCCCTCCCACAAGCCTGGGCTGTCCTCATCTGCCTGGATGACTATGTTGACTGCCAATGCTTACATGTTTCCTTAAGCACCAATCGCTGGCCCCAGTTTCTCCTTCCTCTCTTGTTTATTTGCTGTCACCTTTCCCTTTCAAGAGACTTTGTAAATACTGGCCAATTACTTCCCAAAGACTTCACCTCTGGAAGACTTTCTTGAACTTACAGACCCCACTCTCACTGGGGCAGCAGAGAATAGGCTCTGATACTCACTTCCACACATGTCACACAGATGTTTAGGGCCCATTCAGGGAACTGAGCCTAGATTTTCCAGAATAAGAAAACAAACCATGGAGGCTGGAACATGGTTCCAAAGACAGACAGACAGACAGACAGACAGGCAGGCAGGCAGGCAGGCAGGCATGGGCCATGTAGGACATCCATGAAAGGATGGAGAAAGCTCTAGAAACCTCAATCCAGTGTGTATGATACAAGGATAGCTGAGGAAAAATTAAACAGGCTGTCAACATCAGCTTCTGTTACTTTGAGAGGAGAAAGGGGAACAAGAAAGATTAGGAGGTGACAATAGCTAATGAGATTGATGTGCTACCTACATGTGAGAGGAATCAAAGCAAGGCAATGCAAGGGTATATGCAAGCCCCCTGCCCCACACATTTATAGGAGTGCCCTACAAGCCACTTTCTTTTCAGAAAGCCACCCTGGATACTAGAAAATAGGTTTGACTCTCTCATGAAAGATGTTCTTAGTGGCCAAGAAAGGACTGTAGTCCTATATTCAGCTGGAAAAAGTCCAGCAAAGGGACCAAAATTTAGCCCAGTGGGCCAGCCAATGTTGTATTCAGACTTCAGGCAAGCTACAGAGGGCAGGTCCACTGCATCCAATCTTGAGTGGTCCATGGAACTTGGTTTCTTTTCACTAGTGTAGAGTTCTAAGGCCTGAACAGGTCAAATGCTCTCTGAGGATGGCTGACCACTCCTTGGAGTTAGATGCTCAGGAAGTGACCATGTGTCTTCTTGGTAGCCTCTTTGATGTTCTGATGACTGACCAGACAGACATACAGGAGAAAATTGATTGGCAGGTCTTTTCTGTATGCCTTATACTGGTTCTAGGGAATAGGATAAGGGACCTGCTAAGGCCACAGAACAGAATCAAGCACACAGCAATGTACCTGTTTGTCCCTGGGTACAGAGGCACTGTTCAATAGGTAACATGAAATATTGCACACTTGCTGTCGGTTTTGGGTTGTATAACTCTGCCTGACTGTAGGCTGATTTCAGTGTTTAGAGCATGTTTAAGGCTGAGGAGGCCAAGCTGGGAGGATTGGGAGGGTATATTCAATACTTTTACAACATGCTGATATTTTTCAACTTCCTGTGATTCCAAAGGGACATATTCTTATAGTAAGGCAGGAGCATGTGTGATTATGTACATGTTGCATGACATATATCTTATTGATCCTGATTTCTAGAGAATCCCCAGTGAACATGGGATCTTTAAGGTTTTGTTTTGCTTGAACAACAATCTCTAGAACCAGAAGGACTCTATTCCCTAGACTTACTAGATTCACTTGTATCTGGGGTTGGAGGCCGGTTTTTATGTAGCCTAGGCTGGCTTCCAACATTCTCTGTACGAAAGATGACCTTGAACTTTTGATCTTGCCTCTATCTCCTGAAAGCTCATTTTAGAAGAAAGCCACTACTTTTCCAGAATAGCTAACATCTTTGTGGCCTGTTTTGCAGTTGTTTTTCCTTAAAATTAGAAATCTGTTTCTAAACCCCAGCAAGGAAGCCTGCAGATGCAGCTGCTGCTACAGTTAAATGCATCCTGTGTACAATGCAGAGGCTATCACCCTCAGGACCTCTAGACCATCTGCCAGAAAGCTGCCAAAAAGTAAGCTGAAGGTAGTCTTCTGAGGCCAACCACAGTGGTCATTAGAACCTGTGAGCAAGAAGGGAGCGAGAGTAGGTGCAGTGTTTCTCCCCCAACCTGCTGCTGTTCCAGGGAGGCGGCCCCTGCCTGCCCCAGCATGAGTCACCTTGCTGAGTCCTGAGCACGGCAGCTTTGCCAGCGGGGTCCTTCCTATCAAAGCTCAGATCACACACCCGCAGCCAAGACTTTTCTCCTTAAGCCCTCTGTTTGGAAAAGAGTGCTCTCAGGGTTGTTTCTCACACACGCCCTGTCTAACTCTGCCAAAGTCTCCAGGCCGTCACCACCTGCCACCTGCGGGCTGTTCTGGGAACTGTAACCTGGCTGCTTGGCCCTCTACACCTGAAGAACCTACTCAACTCCAGCCAGAGTCCTCAGTCAAAAAGGCCCTGGGCTCCTGTGGACACAGATGTTGGTGGCTTGGCCACTACCTCTAGCTCTCTCTTCTGTGCCTCAGTTACAACGCTGGAACTCTATTTGGCTTATTGAACATATGATGTACAGTTATAACTGAAAATTCTCACTTTTTTATTAGTGCTAACATCTCTAACTTCTGGGTTGGTTTAGGTCCATTAGTTTTCCTCCTTGTTTGGGGTCTCCTCTAGTCTCCTCATATATGTAGTAATCTTACGTTGAAATCCAGGCATCTTGGTTTTGCTCTCTTGGGTCCTGGGTATTTCCTATTGGCTCTCAAGTCCTTAAAAGTACCTTATACCAGTCTGTCTCCTCCAGCACCTAGCTTCTCCCATCTGTGCCCATCTGTGTCCCAGATACCCTCTTCTCATAAGGATTTAGCCCCTAAAAGGCCCACATTAATCTAGTATGTCACAGTAATGGTGTCAGTGTTCCTTCCAAACTTGTATAGAAATTTTTTTGGCTTGGCAGTGATGTTGAGGAGCAGGGCCTTTAAGAGATGATCAGGTCAGGAGAGCTCTGCCCTTGAGAACAGATGAATGTCATCATAGTTGAGTGGATTTGTTATACTAGGATCTCACCCCATCCTGTGACACTGGGTGCTATGGAAAACCCAGAGCAGAAAGCCGTTAGCAGAAGTGGCCTTTCCATTCTGAACTGTGATCCCAAGAAACTGTTATTTTTGGTTTTTTGTTTTTAAATTTTAATTTTGATTTCTCTCTCTCTCTCTCTCTCTCTCTCTCTCTCTCTGTGTGTGTGTGTGTGTGTGTGTTGGGTACATGCATGCCAGAGCACCTGTGTGGAGGTTAGAAGACAGCTTTCTGGAGTCAATCTCTAACTCAGGTTATCTGGCTTACAAGATGCATGCTTTCACCCACTGAGCCCTCTTGCCAGACTAACTCCTGCTGTTTATACCTGGTCTATGGTATTGTTATAGCCCCCAGAAAGTAGATGAAGCCAAACAGGATTCTGGCTAACTACCATTGCAAAAAACCTTATTTGCAAGGGGGATCACACCCAGAGGGATAGGGTTGGGTTGGACACATCTCTAGGGGAATACAGCTATCACAGCCTCAGCACCCAGCTTGCCATCTCCACAGTGCTTTGTTGGTAGTTTGGTAGGCTTCCCATCAGTGTGTATCTTAGAAGGATGGCCCAAATGTCTACTTAGATGCCGAATTCTCACCGTATCCTTAGGTTTGCCCTTATGTGGAGACCCAAGAAATAGGAGATCTTTACATCTGAAAAAGTCCTGTCTCAATAATCCCCCGACTTTCCTAAAAAATACAATTATACATCTGTTGGCACAGCTTCTGTCTCTATTTATGATCTTTCCAATTAATTTTTTACTAGAGTGTGTGTATGCTTATGCATGTGTTTGATGTGTATGTTAGGGTGTTTTTCATGCCACAGCATGCGGAAGTCAGGGGAAACTTTAGCAAGTCAGTTCTCTCCTTCCACCATGTTTTTGAGGCAGGGTCACTTTTGTTGTTTCTGCTGCTGTACTATGTGCTCCAGCCTTCAAGTTTCTGGAAGATCCTCCTGTCTCCACTGTTTGAGCTTTTACACACACACACACACACACACACACACACACACACACACAGAGAGAGAGAGAGAGAGAGAGAGAGAGAGAGAGAGAGAGAAATATGTATATATCCCATATTATTATATATCATATTTATTATATATGTACATATCTATAAAATATATATTTAATTATATATACTTGGGGGGTTCCTAAGAATGCAGGTTCCTTTGGAGGCCAAAGACATTGGATTCCCCTGGAGCTAGGGTTACAGGGGGTGTGCACCACCTAATTTCAGTGCTGGGAACTAAACTCAGTCTGTTGAGTATATGCTACATCTGGTTACTTAGCTCTTTAATATTAAGCCCATTTCCCACTTCTTTCTCTATGTTGATCACTTATTTCTATCCATAAGCAATGGTGATGGTATTATTATTATTATTATTAGTAGTAGTATTTTAAAATCCATTGTTGTGGTTGGAGAGGTGGTTCAGTAGTTAAAAGCACTCATACAGTGTGTATATATATCTACATATGCAAACACTTATATGCATAAAATAAACTAAGTAAATCTTTTTTGAAAAGCTGATTACTGTTTATTTCAGAGGTCAGCAAAAACACAACTAGCTTTCCTTCTTTAACAAATATACTATTCTATTTTATTTTTTAAAAAGAGTTAAAAGCCAGATAGAACTTTCCTTGAGAAAGAGAGGCAAGTGGGGAGAGAGGGAAAAAAGGGAAGGAGGGGAGAGAGAAGGAGGCAGAGAGAAAGAATAAAGACCTTATGTTGTAGCCCTCACATACAACATAATAGTTTTTATTTAAAAAATAACAAAAATGTATTCAAACAAATATAAAGAATAAAAATTATCATGCAAAAAGCCAAAAGAACTATATTTGGGAGGGAAAAATACATTTAAAAATTTTTAAAAAGAAAATGGTTTCGAAGCAAAAGTAGGCCCAGTGTTTATAACTTAGTAAAATGAACTCCTCAAAATCTTTGAGTTGATAGTGTCCTGACTCAGGAGCAGAATGCCTGTGTATGTATGTAATGTGATCACTCCATCTGTCCTTATAGATGGCCCCAGAATCACCTACACCCTGTGACAGCTGCTGGAATCAAATGAAAGGGATCGTAATGAAAACAATCTTTAAATGTTATTTCATTACTTTATGACTTTCACCTCATTTGTAACCTAGAGATTAAACAAAGTACAGCATTATGTAAATGATCATTTTTAGCTTGCTGAAAGCAAAGTCAGTATCCATTATTAAAAATGTGACTTGGGGCTGGAGAGATGGCTCAGCGGTTACAAACACTGCCTGCTCTTCCAGAGGTCCTGAGTTCAATTCCCAGCAACCACATGCTCACAACTATCTATAATGTGATCTGATGATCTGATGCCTTCTTCTGGCATGCAAGTATACATGCAGATAGAACACTTATAATAAATAAGTAAATAATAAATAAATAAATAAATAAATAAATAATGTTTAAGAAAAAATGTAACTCAAGAAGCCAGGAACAGTGGTACATTTTTTTAATCCCTTCACTCTCAGGAGGCAGAGGCTGGTAGATCTCTGTTGAGTTTGAAGCCAGCTGCTGAGTTTCACAACAGTAAGGACTATGTAGAGAAACCTTGGTCTCAAGAACAAATGTAGCTCAAGTATAAATCTATCCAGCAGAAAGCAGAATATCAAGATATGACTGTAAAATATGAACCAAAGTTTTGAAAATCTCACTGTATTGCCCAAGCCAGCCTGAAACCCTTCTGCCTCGGTGTCTTCTGTGCTAGGATTACAGGTATAAGCCACTGAGCGTGGCTTTATATTTTTTATTTAAAACTTTATCCTTAAACTACTTTTCTTCATTTCCTGTACTTTCTTCATGCTCTGTTTTTTGTGGAAATGTGTAGGGCATGTGCACATGGGCAGATGTGCACAGTTTTGCTTGTGTGTTTGCATGTGTGCACACAGAACTGTGCAGAAGATGTTTCACACCAAACCTCAATGGGGCAGTATAAGATGGATGAAACATTCTAGCATGGTTCTTCTTATCTTTCTCCCCACTGTGTTTATCATCCGGAATACTGACAATATATGCACCTGTCTCTCTGGTATGGATTTATTATGATGGACAACTCAACATGACTATTAACCAGTTTTGAAAATTAACATCCAGGGTCTGGCTCAGGAGTTAAGAGCACTTGCTGCTCTTATAGAAGACTCAAGTTCAATTCTCAGCACCCATGTGGTGATTCCAGGGGTTAAATATTCTTTTCTGGTCTCTTCAAACACCCAGGCATGCATGCAGTGCATAGACATACATACAAGCAAAACCCACACATACACATAAAATAAATACTTTTCAAAACATTAACACTTAACAAACCAACAAAACTAAAGTCCATACCTATATTTACTGAACATTTTAAATATGCACATGATAGAAACATTAATTTGCCACGTTTTTGGTACATTTGTAAAGATGTACATACCTTCTGTAGGAATAATCTTTGTCTGCAAATACCCAGTAAATGTGTACAGTTCTGAAAATACACAACAGGGAGGTGCCCACATGAGAAGCAGACCAGAGCTGGGTAAATATTGATATGGTTGGTGCCTGCAGGAGAAAACACATCCTCCAGATGGGACACACCCCTGGTGGATGGCTGCTATAAGCCCTGTGTGGGATGCTTTGAGTCTATTACATTAAAAGCCGCCCAGTTACTCTTTGGAACTTGTGCTAAGTATAGGACACTTACTGCTAAGACTCATAGCAGTGCCAACAATAAACACTTCCTAACTCTAAAATAGCCATATTAACTTTGGACCACTTTTTCACCTGTTCTTGATGCTCAGAACAAGTCACCCCAAGAGCTACTAGCTTTGCTGCCTGGGGGACCATTGGGGGCCTGACTAGAAAGAAACCTGTAGGGAGCCCAAGGCAATGTAAGGTGCTTTGTCTCAGGAGTTTGAGTCTTTAATTTGTTAAAAAATAGAAAGAAAAGAAAAGAAAAAGAAAGAAAGAAAGAAAGAATAGCCTGTGTGATTTCGTTCTGTTCTGTTTTTATTTATTTATTTTTTTATACAGAGGTTCAGGCTAGCCTTGTAGTTGTGGTAATCCTCCTGTCTCAGTCTCTCCAGTGCTGAGACTATAGGTGTGCACCACCATACCTGCTTGTTTTTTTCTCAGCAGTGAGTGCCAAAGCTCCTGGACTTCCTATTGTTGTATTTTGGTTTTTAAGAAAAAGTGACTATTTTGTCATTCTTTTCAACTTTGGTAGAGTAAAATCAAGTTGATTAGTTAGCATAGATGGTTAAATAACTATAGAGTAGCAAGTATCTCTACAAAGCAGTATGTATTTATGGGAAAGACTCAATTCTTCCTTGGCTTCCCACCCAGACCTCCTGGGGTTTCCAGTAACATTAATAAGCATCTACCTAGGAATGAAATTCATTTGGTCAGTATGCTGTGTTTAGGTAAAAGAATTTTTAAAAATTTAATATACATTCCATCGACAATCTATGTAAGATAAAAGTGTGTAAGAATGATGTTCACAGACCCAGTGAAGGTCTAGCACAGCTAGGACAGATCTGGTTAAAATCCAAGAATAACCCAGCAAACAAAACCTTCTGAAAACAAACATTCCCCAGCACACTTTAACCTGGACTACAGTTTGCCAACACACACACACACACACACACACACACACACACACACACACACACACACACACACACAGAGAGAGAGAGAGAGAGAGAGAGAGAGAGAGAGAGAGAGAGAGAGAGAGAGAGAGAGAGAGAGAGAGAAGGGGATACTCCGACCACCTGTGAGAGTTTTAAAGTTTGCAAGAATACATCACAGGCTATGAGCCAACACACATAGCTCAATCTTGTGATGTTCTCACATGTCTGCTTCTCTGTAGAAACAGAACACAAGGCTACACTGTCTGTGCTAATTTAATATAGACAGCGGCAACCCAAGACTTAGTTTATGGGGCAAGAAACCTGAACTCTACACACCTCTGCAAAACTGAGAATGGGGCTTTCAGGAGACCTGGAAACCTAGATTTAATCCCTTGAATCCAACATGGGGTGGGGAGAGAACCTCCCAGCCTTACAGACAGCATGCAATCTCCTTATAGGTTCAGAGGGGAGAAAGTGTCTGAGAAACACTGGCTGCTGTTGAGATAGCCTAGGGGTCTAAGAAGTGAAAAGTTATTAGGCAGAAGGCTATAATCAGCTCTTCTTGATCTTGACCATGACCAAGAACAGAATAAGAGTGGGCACTGCCAATTACTTGGCACGAGGCTGCTTTGGGGCAGGAACACCGTGAGAGGATTGTACATTGAGAAATCCATTCCATCCATTCCCTTCATAAAAGAATAAATCATGTCTGGGGTAGTTCAGCCATGTTTCTGTTCTTGGCTTCAAATAATGGCCCTCAAATTGCAGCTGAGGGCTATAAAATGTGATTTGTCTTGAGATGAAGGCAAAGACAGTAGGCTCAGTCATAAGTCAGTGCAGGGGTCATGAGCTATCCACCAAGAGTTCTCACAGGAGCTTGCACTGCAGAGCAGTATGCCAAACCTCAGAGTTGGAAGGTGGCTTTGACAAATCAGTTCAAATGTTAACTTTGACTCTACCTGAAGGCAGGTATGGAGAAGGCAGTGAATAGCACCCCAGTGGGGGTGCTGGGATGTGGTGCTACCACTACCAGTACAGCACAGGAGCCATCAAAGCTTTTTTTTTTTTTTTTTTTTTTTAATGTGTACTTCTACTTGTGTGTGTGAGTTTGTGAATGTTTGTGTGTGTGTGTGTGTGTATGTGTGTATGTGTGTGTTGGGACATGGGGTGTGTATGTGTATATTTTATGTGGAGACCAGAGTTGAACACTGGGTGTTTTTCTCAGTTGTCTTCTATCTATTTATTAAAACACTGTCCTGGAGCTCATGGATTTAACTAGCCTGGATAGTCAGAGGGCCCTAGAGGCTCTCCTGTACTTATGGGACACCAGAATTACAAGCATGCACCCTCATGCTCAGCGTTCTTACATAGGTTCTGGCACTTAAACTCGGGTCTTCCCTGTTGTCTTCCCTGTTCCCTCATTGAAATTTGTGTTGGAATCTATTAAATGAAAAAGAAAAAAAAAAACACAGTTTTTTTTTTTTTTTTTTAAGGTATATATTATTCAGTGCCACATTAACAGGCTGGTTACCCCTGGAAAGTTTTGTCTTGTTCTGACACAGGGTTTTGTTGTGTAGCTGAGGCAGGTCTCGAGCTTTCAAGCCCCCTGGCCCCCAGCCACTCAGAATCCTGAGTGTTGGGATCACAGCCATGAGTGTCTGCACTGGCTACTCTGGGACACTCTGCTGGGGGCCAGGGAGACTCACTCCATGTTAGCTCTCTACACGTCACTTTTCTCCTGGAGGGCATTCAATAGTCTACCCTGTAGAGGAGCAGAAGACCTCTTGGAATTCAGGGTTTCACACAAAGTATTGATGATGAGCCTCATGGGTGGGATCCATTGAGACAAGGCCATGTATGGACAACACTGCAGTATGTTAACCAGCTGTTTTCTCCTCCTAAGGGCGGAAGCCTGTATCTTCTGTCTGTGCTTTCCAGTTGTATTACATGGTCAGTTTGGGTCCCACTCAACCTCAGCCACAGCTGAAGTGTTCAGACTAGGGGACCTTCTATATCCTTTCCCTACTAGTTGACAGCCAGCAATGTGAAGTAAAATTTCTAAGATTGGTACTGAGAGTAACTCTTCAATGTTTGTGCAGCTTGAGGAAGAAAGAAAGTGTTTTTTAACTCTAAGGTTTTAGTATTACTGTATCATGAACTAGTTTTTTTCTGACAAGAACAGGTTGTATAAGAATTAAGTTAGATGGGCTGGAAGGATGGCTCAGCAGTTAAGAGCACTGGCTGCCCTTAGAGAGGGCCTGGGTTCAGTTCCCAGAACCCACATGATAGCTCACAATCATCTGTAACACCATTTCCAGGGGATTCAGTGCCCTCTCTGGCCTCCATGGGCAATATATGTACAGAGTGTACAGACATACAAGCTGGCAAAACACCTATAATTGTACATACACATAAAACAAAACATCCCACTGGCACATACACATAAAAAATATCTTAAAAAGAAGTTAGGTGTGGTGGCACACACCTTTAATCCCAGCATTTGGAAGGTAGAGGCAGACAAATCTCTGAGTTTGATGCCAGCCTGGTCTACAGAATGAGTTCCAGGGCGGTCAGGGTTACACAGAGAAACCTGTCTTGACAAACAAAAACCAAATTAAACCAAACCAAACAATAACAACAAAAAGAATGAAGTAAGATGAAGTATAAGATGATGAAGCACACAAATAGGACCCATACAGAGTATGATCAACATGTGCACACATTTACATATGCACATGCTGACCCATACACACATGTACACACATGAAGGTACCCTTGGTGAGTAGCAGCTGGTTGTTCTGTCATTGACTGTTAGTCTTTACAGGGCTAGATAGGCTTAGGGGAATGTTGAGAAAGTAAGGAAATAATCATTCTCTTCTGCAGCTTATAAAGGGCAGGAAAAAAGCACATAAACAGAGTATCTAGGAACTACTTACTCACTGTGACTGCCAGTCTTGAGTCCTATGAAGAAAAGACAGACCATTGTCTGTTGGGAGCCGCAGTGATTCGCCATTTCAAGATGGCGCGGGCATCCTGTCCTCCCACTAGTAAACAATTGACTGCGCAGTGGCAAAAGGCAGAAAGCCCGCCAAAGTCACTGCCCATCCTGGGGCGTAATATGGGGTGATGAGTGAACAGCCAATCAGAAGTGAACATGCCACTCTAGGGTATATATAGCAGTGCCTTTCCTGGGCTTGGGGCCTTTTCCGCTTCTGCTGTTACAAGAAGTAAAGCCTCGTCTGTAGTGATACCCGATTACTGCCTTCGTGTCCTTTTTCTCGGGCGAAGGGGACACAAAAGAGGTGCGTGCAACAATTGTCTGAGTGGGAAATGAGAGTTTCTAGAAGATTCCTAGAAAAGGCATTTGAGCCATAATCTACGAGGCACATACACATTAACTGACAAGGGCCAGTGCTCAGTGGGGTTGACTGATTCAAAGCTGGAACAGCATGAGGCCACCAGTGGGAAGGAAGCAGGCAGGTCACTTGCGGTCTAGCAAGCCACCACTCTGAACACCTCCAGAGACTTTTTCACAGTCTCGGAGTCTGTGGGGATCTGGTGGCAGTTACATGATACTGAGGGCCCCAGAGGGTGCTGGGCTTGGTTTTAGGTGCCATAGTGGAATACACATCTTTTCCAGTGCTACTGACAGCATATTGATCTGCCTTTGGGGGGTAAGGGTGGTTATCTTAATGGCCTTCTGGAGGTGATAGCTAAAGATACAAACTAGGGGAATGTGGAACAATGGGAGCTAAGCTGTACATCGAGTGGATAATGGGCTGCTGTCTGCTTGTGAGGACAGTGGGGAGGGCTAGGTCTAGGTGGCAAAACTGACTCCACAAGTTACATACAGTCATCTTGATCATTCTTTAAGACACTAGGTGGAGATGGACTAGTGTTTAATGCAACAAGAAACAGCAAAACAGGCTTCCTGTGGCTGCAGCCAATACACCTGGCAGAGCTATATCATCATGTTCTTATGGAATATTCTAGAGGATAGCTCATAGCCTGGCCAGCAGTTCCATTTCATCCTGGAAGGAAGAGAAAAGCTTATTGGGGGTTAAACTCCAGGCTTCACAACACTGGTAGTAGGTGAACAACTACCAGTGTTGGGATGGACATGCATCCCACCTCAGCAGGAAGCAGTTTTTGGGTTTCCAGCCTCTCTTTTCTCTGGAGAAGCTCCTCCAGGAAAAGAGTCACAGGTGGGTCTACTTTAGCAAGAGGTACCCTTACCCATGTATTTGTGGAAATGAGAGGGCAGGCATGTGAGGTGGACCAGTAAGCTGCTGGGGTCTGAGGTATCTTATGTACTCCTGTTTCCAGCATCCTGGGAATGCTAGCAGCCTGTATACTTTAAGTCTCAGAAGAGTCAGTCTCTGAAAAGGGTTTGGGTAGAAGGCTGGTTCAAGCCAGACCAGCACCTTCATTTTAACTTGTCAAGACTGATGTGTTCAAGTCACACAGAAACTGGTGAGAGAAGCCAGTAGCCCAGATGGTTCTATTTCTTTGGGATCTTGTTTTTACTGTATGCAGAAAGAACATTAATAAATAATAACTTAGCTTATATATGTAAAGATCTGTATACTAAGTGTCCTCCAAACAGCTAAAGTTTGACTACATAGTACCTGGAGGCTTCTGCAGCCATAGTCCAAGGGGGTAGACCTCGAGCTGCAAGCAGAACTTACATTGTTTATGTGCTGCTGCTTTTAAGCTGGTGCTGAACTCAATGTTTACACCAAGGTTCCAGAGGAAAGCTTGGGAGGCCATGCAGTATATAGCAGGGCTGTGTTTCCTTCAGGGAGTTCCCAAAACTCTGTAAAGGTGAAGCCCAAGTTCCAATGGAGACTCCTGGATAGATTCCAAGAAAACAAATCATCTTCCCAGAAGAGCTACAGGTTCTGACAAGGTGCCAAAAGAAACCACATGTACTGCAAATCAAGTGGAAGTGGAAGCTGCTCTAGCCACTAGCACACAGATGTGTTCTTAAGCCCCAGATGTGGGTCTACAGAGTTTAACAGTTACCTAGTGAGGTTGGGTATGTCCTCACTATCTCCTAGGTTACTCTGTGTCTTTATTTATTTCAGTCTAAGAGGTTGCAAGTGTTGGGGCTGTAAAGATCTGGGATCCTTATAGTTGAATGTAGTTGCATTATGAGGTATGGATGTGTATGTGGGGACTAGGAACACAAATGTTATGGTTCAAATCTGCAATGTCTCCCACTGATTATTGGGGGAAAAACTACTGACACAAGTTCTCGATACTACACATGGGGCTACTCCAGGCACCCAACTTCCCCTGCCAGGAAGGACTGTACCAACTGAAACTGGGAGACCAGGTAAACCCTCCTTTAAGTTCAGTCAGGTGTCTTCAGATCATGTGTCTGAAAGCAGAGTACCATGGAGTACATTATGGTGCTAGCGATCAGCTGTGGAAATGAGAAAGGGCTGCCCCATCTCTCCCACTGGTACATCCAATGTCTGCTGAGTGCAGAGGGAAATAGGCTTGGACCCACAGGGAAGGGCCCCTAACTATTAAGGCTAAATAGGTTTTACCAGCAGGAGAGCTAGCTGCTACCAGATGCTAAGATACATGAAATGTCCTGGTGGTTAACTGATAATAATTTGAGGACTGATAATAAAGGTGCTTCATGGCTTTAAAAAGATTCTTAACTGGACATGGTAGTGCATGCCTATAATTCTAGTACTTGGGAGGTGCAAATGGGGGTAGGTTGGGAATGAGGGGGAGTAACAAGACAACTGGAAATTCAGAGTCTAAAGCCAGCCTGGGCTATATGAGACCCTGTCTCAAACAAACATAAAACCCATAGAGACAAACTAGAACCCACCTCTTAATTTGATCAATATAAGTAAGGGGCCATCTAAAATCATAGGCCCACAGAAAAGTTTTGCCAAGGACAACCTGGTGGCCATTGTCTGACCTCAATTTTACTAAGAAGCCCATATTGTAACTCTTGGGGGAAGTTTCTGACATTCAGTATCTCAGGGTGTTTCAAATGATCCAAACATGCACCTCAGGACTGCAGGGAAATGAGAACATAACCTATAACAGGAACCAGAGCCATTTTCAAAGATTGCCAGGTACAACTTTTATCATGGGCAAGAGAGCAGAGGGCCAGCAATTGAAAAACACAGGTCACAGCACCTTTATTTACCACCATACAAACAGATGTGACATGAAACACCCTCAGAGTTACAGAATGGTCTTCACAACCCTCAGGATCTATGGAAGTCACAGGCACTGCCTCTGCCTTTGGATACTGAGAGTGGTATGAAGGAGGAAAGATCTGCCTTTCATGAGGGACCATTCTCCAGCAGGCTTTCATGCCTGACATAGGAGAGGGCACCTGGTACAGACCCTTTTCCTGAGAGCTTATCACTGGCTAACACAATCCCAGAGGGTAGAACCCTGTGCAACTATGAGATTGATCCTGTCACGACGTGTGACCCTATAACATTATCATTCACAAGGTGTAAACAAATTCTGATACATTTATTTATGCGAACCTAGACATAGTCACAGGGCTTGTTGGACACATAGCTATGCCAACTTTAGACCAGTTAAAAAAAAATCTGAACACTTCCTACCAATCAACAATGGTTTATGTATGTAGGGTGCCTGGAGTGTAAAGATGCCTTTGTTTTGCTATCTAGTTGTTACATGCGGAGGAGCTGTAAGTATGCTAAGACAACCTGCTTGCCTCAATCAATGACTAGTGAGACCATGTGTCACAGACACTTGGGGAGAAAGGCTGGTTTTATTTGAGTTCCTGCTTATAACAGCAGGAAGAAGATGCCTCTGTATATTTTAAGCAAACAGTGGCAGCAGGAGAGACTGTACAACCTAACTCTGTCTTCCAACAGGATTTGACAACCTGGCTGTAGACACAAAAATACATCTTTAAAAAATAAAAATGTGATTTCAAAGGCCTTTATTTCAGTGGGAAGAGAATAAAAGTCAAATGCTAGTGATGTTTGATTGAGCCCAGTGCTCATTTGGACTCAGCTCATTCATCTTTGAGAGGATATAAAGGCAAAGAGGAATTGTGGTTGAATTTTTTAAAAAATAGTTAAGAACTATGGATTGCCCACTGTTTCCATGGTTTCCTGGAATAGTTTTATTTGGAGAGCGAAGGCTAGATCTTAGAAAACAGTTCACCCCTAGGCCAAGTTCATTTTATAAGGGTACTGTGTACAAAGTAGTTAATTACACACATAAATAACATAAAAACAACTGTCATAAATTAAGAAGTCCAAGAACTCCCAGCATGCCATCAGCTAAGAGATGAGACTGGCCTGTGTGAATGTGGAGAGGGTGTGGGCCAGGTGACCCACAGACCTGTCCTTGAGTGTCATCTCTTCCTTATGCTCCAACTATGTAACACAAGCTCCAGCCTCATCCTCAAAGCTTGTTCTCTGGAATGAGGTGCTGAGAAAGTGACATCTTGTCTGATATCAGGCTGACTGTAATTTCCCTTGTCCACTGCTGGTTAGTATCCATCTCTGTAGGATGGCTGCCCACATCTGAATACATCCAGGAAACACGGGACCAAGGACAAAGTAAGGCAAGTTCATCTCTAAGTTCTTCTTTTGTATGACATTAAAAACTGATGAGAAGAGTGAGATCAAACTCTCTCCTCACGTTGCCTCTTCATGTCCCTGTGCTGGACTGTGGACCCTCTCTGATGGCAGCCTGGCCTATTGCCACTGGGATAGCACAGGTTTGTGCTAGCCATGTTCCCTCAGAGCTGGGTGTGGTCAGTTTGCATTCACTGTCATGACGACCTCTTCTGCTCTCATCACCACAGGAAAGCACCTCTCAGGTTTCTTAAATCACTAGCTGCGCTTCTCTCCTGCAGAGCTGAACCTCTGCATTTCATAGGAAATTGGTCTTCAGACACAACCACCTTTGGAATTAAGGCTTACACAGAAAGGAAACATGGGTTCACTCCCCATCCTTCATTCAGGGATGTGGCTAAGCTGCACCATAATACATATGTTTGGATGGCAGAGTCCTGAGATAGCTCCGGAGGAGCACTGGGATTCAAGCATGAGGGCTCACTTCGCACACAACTGTGTGTGGCCTCACACAAGGCATCTGTGCACAACTGGACAGGGACCAACACCCTACAGTGCAAACGACTTTATCATATTAAAAGAAATCAATATTGACCATAAGAGGACCATAATACATAACGTGGTTATGAAATAAAACAGACTGTTCATAAAAATCAATCTATAGATGTTCCCGTATCTTTTGTGCCTGAGCTGGGGGCCTCATGATATTTCTCACAGAAGGCCTCAGGCCACAGCTCTGTGACATATGAACTGAGACTTCAGAAGAAGAGCTACTTAACTTCTCCCTGCTTGTAAATTCAGGAGCATGGAGAAACCTGGGTTTACTTCTATGTGTTGCCTGAGAAGGCTAGCCATATTTCAGTATCATCATTGGAGTGCTAAAGAAAACAGATCAAATCTCCCTGGTCCTTGGGATATCACGCCTGCTTCTAGAATCCTGCTATTTGTGTCCCTGAGCCCCATAACAATTACAGACCTCTGAGGGTGACACTGTGGTCTGGCCAGGCTGCATCACCTTGAGGAAACACATGGTGGAAGCTCCTGCTTGCCAAAGGCCATGTCACCAGCTAAACTGATAGATAACTCTGTAATGCTAATCTCAGTGATCTTGACATGCGCACACTCTTCCTGTTTGGTATCCAGCAAATACCTCCAGACCTCAGAGCCCCCCTGCTGCAGCTCAGCCTGTTCTGCAGCCACAGATCAGTAGCTGTACATCTGCTGCTGCTCATTTTGTACCTGGGGTTGTACCGCCTGCTGCTGCGCTGCAGGGGCCTGTGGCGGCTGTAGCACATCTGTCTGGGGCACTGCTCGCCAGGTGAGTGGGTGCTGCTCACTGAGTTGGTTCCCCAAGGGTGTGATGGAGTTTACCAGTGTGGTAAGGTTGATAAAGTGGGCCACTGACTGAGGGTTTGTGGCTTCTGGCTGTGGGTGAATCTGGACATCATTTTGCCGGTTGTGCAACATGGCTGAGCCACTGACAGTGTCGAAGGTCACAGTCAGGATGGAGTTATCTAGCTGTAACTGGCGTTCAGGGTTGGTAAGATGTCCAACAGCCACTGGCTGTAAATTGGTAAACTGAGTCCCAGCTGCAGTGGTTATGGGGGTCACGGTGATGTTGGTTAGGCCAACAGAGCTTGATGGAGCAGTCACACTGGGGTCCCCTAGGGTAACCACCACCTGTAAGAGTCACACAGAGAAAGAAAGAATGAATTGTTTCTGCAAAAAGGAGAGAAACCCTCCCATAGCACCCTCCTGTTAGAGGGTGTACTAAAATTGCATACTCAGGCAAAGGAGCCAGAGCAAGACCTCCACTGGGAAAAGCAGAACACAATGTCCTGGGAGAATTATACCAGTGGAAAAGAGAAAGGAAATATGGACAATCCTCTGGGGTAATGCAGGGATGGAAAATCAAGCAAATGTCATGAGCCAGAAAAAAAGAATGAATCATGTTTAGAGCTGAGGAAGACAGTTACGTTGGTAAACTTCTTACCTACCACTGATTCAAGAAGCCCTGAATGCTATCCCCGGTATCACATAAGAGAAATCAATCAATCAATCAATCTCTCTCTCTCTCTCTCTCTCTCTCTCTCTCTCTCTCTCTCTCTCTCTCTCACACACACACACACACACACACACACACACACACACAAACATGTGCCCCAGAGCAAATCTGAAAAGCCAGGAAACCAATGCTTTGTCATCATCCACCCCAACTTGCCTATCTTAATAGCATGTGAAAACCCTGTGTCACTATGGAGGCAGCCATAGCTGCAGCTGCCTCATACCTAGTGCTGAAAGGCAGATAGATCCAAGCAGGTTTACTGCAGAATCATCATCTCCAAAAAGAAGACACACTTATGGTCGCGGGGTTTCAAATGTCAAGTGATATAGACTAAGCAAAGCAGAGACTGTGCAGAGAAGCCAGCTCAGTGTGGCTGGTGGCTGTCCAGGCTCTTCTTCGTAGGCCCCTTAGGGCACCCAATCGGAATCGGTATTTCAGTCTTTCAAGACTAGAATGTGTCACACTTATTAAAAGTGACATATGTGATCTGGAGGTCACACTTGGCACAGTTTGCATGAGGTAATGACTACGTGGAAAGTGAGGGTGAGACCTGGACCCACTGTGGACACACCCATATGGACACATGATAGGACTCAAGTCCAGAGGAGCTGCCCCGCAGAGGTGGCCGTCACCTGATAGAAACAAAGGCACCAACCAACCTGTTGGATACTCTGTACAGCAGAATTTGTCTCATCACCCACACCGCCTGTAAACTCTGGCTCCTTTTCGGGGTATTCGCTGAAGGTGGTGTCCTCAGGCACTGGAGCCCCAGCCTCTTCCTCTGGCTTCTGCTTTCTCTTGTGGCTGCGTTTGGCAGCCTTTCCATGCTTACCTTCCGCCAGTTCCTCCTGCTCCAGGCCCAGCGCAGGCTGTGAGGAGATTGGTATCAGTACCCACCAAGGCAGTGGGTCACATCTGGATGGGGGCCAGGACAGCGTGCACTGCCTTAGATATAGCCACAGGGCATCAAGTTGTCACAGGAAGTGGCTTTGTGTTCAAAGAGAAACATCTTTAAAGGAAAATATTTCCCTCCTGGGGAACTCAGTTCAAGAGAAGTACTTGTGAGCCACTGCCCACAGTGGGAGCACTGGCTGTAAATGTCTGATCAAAACTCTGCAGGCATTTCTGCTGCTTTCTGTGCAGGCTCATCCTTTCACTTACACAGCTCTGAGAGTGTTGGGAAGATAGCTTGACCAGCACAGCTGGAGGGTGGGGGCAGGGTGGTCACAGCTGGAAGGCAGGGGCAGGGTGGTCACAGCTGGAGGGCGGGGGCAGGGTAGTCACAACTGGAGGGCAGGGGCAGGGTGGTCACAGCTGGAGGGCAGGGAGGGGCAGGGTGGTCACACCTACTTGTCTTCCTTAAGGTAGACAGACCCACCAGAGGCTAGCCAAAGTATGGTGTTGGAGAAACTTTCTTTCCCACCCTCACCTATGAACTGTCAAGCCCATAAATGGCTCACAGAAAGGCTATGTGTGGATTCTACCCATTCATTCCATAAGACCAACACTTGAACTCACGGGGTACTCATTAGCACTCAGGTACAGATTTAAACACTGACAGCATAAAACACTCTTTGTGATTAAAAATAAAATTGTTATAAAAATACTGAGTATATCCAGACATGATGGTGCACGTGGGATTTTAGTACTTGAGTACTAAAGGAAGGAGGACTAGGAATTCAAGGCTAGCCTTGGCTACATAGCAGGCTCAAGATCAACCTGAACTACATGAGATCCTGCTTAAAAAAAAAAAAAGAAAAAAAGAAAAGAAAAGAAAAAAAAGTACTGAGTAAAAGTTCCTTTAAAATCTAGGTTTGGCCTGGTGTGGTGATACACACTTAATTCCAGCACTGGGGAGGCAGAGTTAGGAGGAACTCAGTGGGCTCAAAGCCAATGGGTCTACATAGCGGTCCAGGCTAGCCAAGTACACATAGTGAGGCCCTGTCTAAAAAGAAAAAAAAAAAAATTCTAGGTTTGCCTAATATGGTTAAATTTAATAATCATAATAAAATTCCTAGAAATGATCAATTAAAAAATTGTTTTTAGGTTTTTTTTTTATATGTTCGTTTTCATTTTTTTCAGAGTTGAGAACTGAACCCATGGCCTTGCACTTGCTAGACAAGTGCTCTACAACTGAGCTAAACCCCAACCCATTTGTTTTATGTATATGAGTGTTGCTTGCATATATGCATGTGAGCCATGTATGTGCACCATGTATTTGCCTTGATGCCCACAGATGTCAGAAGAACTATACTGGATTCTCTAGAACTAGAGTTACGAATAACTGTGAGCCAATATACGGCTTCTGGGAACTGAACCTAGTCCTTTGAAAGAACAAGTGTTCCTAGGCATTGAGCCATCTCTCTAGCTCCCCTCCCCCCAAACTACCTGTTTTCTTAAGACATATGTACCTGCACCTGAGCATTTGAATCCATACCTACTACAATAAAACTAAGACATAGTCTACAAGGCTCTGGAAGAAGGACAACCAAACCCCAGTGAGACCAAGTTGACGTATGGTCATGGTCAATGGATTATGTCTGGAGCCTGCTCCTATATGTGGTCTGTTCCCTTAGGGTCCACTTGGTATGTCGAATTCTGCTCCCCTCACACTCCACCCCTGCAAATGTGTTCTCTGCTACTTACCTGGACAATGCCAATGGAAGATGCATCGATGGTGGTGGTCTCGGGGAGGTGGTCCAGATCGTCAATCCGAACAGCGAGGACCTGCATGGGGCAGAAAGCAGTGAGTAGGGTTGTACCCACCCAATGGCTGCCCTGATGATGCAACAGGAATCCAAACTCACTGTGCAAGGTCCACTGCTATAGGAGATTGGCTGCTAACTAAAAAACTCACCTCTGCTTCTGACTCCTAGGCTCAGGACTGACTGAAACTATTTCTAGAATGCTCTCTAGGGTATCCCCCAACCCTGTCCTCTAACCCCCATCTCAAGTCTCTGCAGTGTTATCTGTCCTGGTGGGGACACCTGGTACCTGTCTGTTATTATGTGGTTCCTGTCCTCAGATGGAGGCTACTTCCTCTTTCTGTGGCCTCACGACATGTGCTGTCAGTGAGGTATCACTGCACCTTCTGCCATCACAGGGAGCTGACTGAGCTAAGACAGAGCAATAAGCCTGTCCAACAAGAAACCACAAAAAGGTTTCTATGGGTCCAACACTATACCCTTTGGCATAATACACACAGCTACATATGTGTCAGCTTTGTGATAAAGTGAGGAACTAGTCCTACCTTTCCTTTATTAGCCCTGCTCAAGAGCGTGCTCAGCTTGTGTCACTCATTCCATGACCTGTTCTACGAGCCCACACAGCCTCCCACCAACCCCACTGCTGTATCCATGGTGAGCAACACTCGTCAGCTGCTGATACTCATTGCTTATCTCATAACTAGAGACTAATTAAGTCCTATGCAAGGTAACAGACACAGCACAGGGAAGAAAATGAATGCCCCAGGAAGGCATATGAAAGGTAAGTTGCCAAAGAAACCAGGTGTAGAGAAACTGCAAGACTGAGAGGAAGACTACACATCTGACCTCACCCCAAAAGCCCTCAGTAGAAGAAAGCAAAAGTAGAACTTTATTTATCTGGTTTTGTTGTGAGAAGGTGGTTGGGCTAGGGCCAAGTTGACTGAGTGCTTGCCTAGCATGCATGAGGCCCTGGGTTCAAGGCTCAGCACCACATAAAACTGGGTGTTGAGGTGCATGCCTGCAATCCCAACACTCGGGGAATTGGAAGTAGGAGGATCAGAAGTTCAAAGCCATCCTCAAATACATAGTGAGTTCTAGACCAGTCTTAGCTACACAAGATCCTATCTCAGGAAGAAAAAAAATGATAGAATTCAGAGGCTCCACCTTAAATTCACATTGTACCAGGACAAAGGTGTCTCAAGCAGAGCGGGCACCCTGAGACCTCAGTAGGGCCAGGCCATGCTATGGAGATTTGGGAATGGGTCCCCACCAGGCTAACCTCGGGGTGCTTGCGCCGCATGTGTCTGCTCATGGAGGCCCGGGTGGATACTTTGGTACCACACAGCTGGCAGCTCTGTGCTTCCACCTTGTCATGGGTGAGCTGGACGTGTTTCTGAAGCATGTACTCTGTGACGTACTTCTTGTCACACACGGAACAAGTCCACTGCTTGCCTACTTCTCACACACGTAAATGGGGTAGAAAAGAGAAATGCAAGTTAACAGAGGGCTACTAATGCTTCATTCATCTTCCAAACCAAGCATCTACCATAACCTCTTCTCTAGAGACAGCTATCAACTGGTTAGACCAGTGGGATACCACTGGCCCAAGACTAGCAGGAACAGTTGATCATGGTCCTTGAAGAATGGACGATGGAAAGGCACAGTGGGATTTAGAGGCCAAGGAGCTGCATTAAACCACAACAGTCCTATTCTGCAAGTGTTTATGAAACAGAGCAGGTGTTCTCATCTCTACACACTTACACAGCCTAGACCATCCTTAAGACTCAAGTTACCTGTGTGGATGAGCTTGTGTGTCTCCATTGTGTTCCTCTCACTGAATGTCTTCCCACATAATTCACACATGAAGTCTTTAATTCCTGCAGGAAAAATCATGTTCGATATCACAAGCTTAGTGAGTTTTCAGTGTGAGTGTACACAGAGGACATCTCAGTCTCTTCATGCTTCAGGATTTTTAGTACCTCAGGGTAATGGTAAATTGTCAAAAAAAAAAAAAAAAAAAAAAAAAGAGTATTTATTCCAAAATTTACCCAGAAAACTGTGGCCTCAAATTTAGGCCTTTATTCGTATTTTTAAAAATGACAAGATTTGTGAAGGCCTGAGAACACAGATGTAGAGAAGAGAACCCAAGGGTGGAGACAGCAACAGTTTCTCTAGGCAGAGTAATTCACCTATACCCCCATATGTAGCCTCAAAAAGCCTCAGGTAGCTTCTTAGACATGCAGTAAGAGACTAAATATCAATAGAAAGCCAGGACCCACGGCAAGAGTGGAAATGTCTCCATAAGAGACAGCAGAACAACTGTGGACACACAAAGAACCAGGAATTTTTTTTTTACTACTGACCAGCATACCAACGGGACGAACATGATCAAGCAGAATCATCCCAGGATGCAAGGACGGTTCAATCTATGCAAATTGACAAATGTGATATGGTATATCAACAGGATGAAGGGCCAAAAAAAATCTCAAGATCATCTCTCAAGTCGATGAAGAAAAAGTATGTGATAAAATCAAATGTCCTTTCCAAATAAAACATGAACAAAGCTGGTGCAGAAGGATCACTACCTCAGCATGAGGATATGCATGGCAAATCCACAGCCAGCATTGTAACAAAAGTGAGACACTAGAGCAGGCTCTACTACAGTCTGAAAGGAGACAAGGTATCGGTTCCCATGCTTTATGTCAAGATAGCACCTCAAGTTTTAACACAGCAATTATGCAAGAAAGAAACAAACAAAACAAAAATGCATGAAGAGTAGAAGTCAAATCATCCCTATTTGTACACAGCATGTCTTTATGTGGGAAAGCCTGAAGACTCCCCTAAGATCTTCTAAACTGCTAATGAGGAGAATTACGTAACGCAAAGAAACCAACACACAAAAATGTACATACAAAAAACTGAAGGCTGAGGATGCGGCTGTGTAAGCAGCTAAGTGCTCACATAGCACAAAGCTCTGGGTCTGACCTGATGCACTGCATAGACCAGTTGTGGCAGTGCACACCTGTAATCTCAGATAGCAGAGACAGGAGATCAGTAGTTCAGATCATCTTTAGTTACAGAAGGAATTCAAGGCCAACCTCTTGGAATTAAAATTATACATCAACAAAATGTATCTGCCAGGGATGAAATCATGAAAACATACATCATCTACATGGATAAAAATGTTATGAAGCCTGTCATTTTGTACAGTAAATACACACTAAATTAAAAAAAAAATCCTGAAAGTCAGTAGGGAAGTTCAGGCTGGACACTTAGCAAATGCTTTAAAAAAGAATTACCATATTCAGGACAGGGATTCTGTGCTCAAGTCTTCAGACACACAACAAAGCGTGACAAAAGGCATGCAATCTCTCATAGGCACACATATAAACCACACACTATGTCCATACTGGGGAAAGGAGACAATAAAGATGCTGGGACTAGTGGAAGAGCATATCCTTCAAATTCACAGATCCCTCCAGGTAATAGTAAACTTAAAGTAGTCAAGAGTCCAGCCCCTGAAGCTGCCACAAGGCTTTCCAACAGAGAGCACATCCACCACGAGCCTCAGGAGCCCTGGGGTGTTAGAGTACAGGTTGTAAAGCCTGATGCCACCACAGCTTCAGATTACAAAATACAAGTCATTTTTTTTTTTTATTTTAAAAAGTATACTCTATTTTTTGATTTTTCAAGACAGTGTTTCTCTCTGTAGCCCTATATGTCCTGAAACGCACCCTGTGGACCAGGCTGACCTCAAACTCACAGAGACCTGCCTATCTTTGTCTCCTGAGTGCTGTGGATTAAAGCTGTGCTCCATGACCTCCTGCCTTAAAGTATATTTTAAATTAAAAATCATGAAAGCAATTCCAATCACAATAGCTACAAAGAAACAAATACTTAGAATAGATATAAAGAAACCAATGAAATGTTCCTACAATGAAAATTGTAAACATGACAGAAACCACTACAGCACCAAAAACTGGAGGGATATTTCACATTCACAGACTGTACACGGGAGAGATGTTTCACATTCATAGTCTGTTGGAATGAATACTGTTAAAATGTTGACTCAACCCAGGGATTTACAGGTTCGGTGCAATACACCAAAGACGCCTTTACAGAATCAGAAACACTATCCTGAAGTCTGAATGAAAGCCTGGCAGAAATAACAGAAATGACCTGGAACAAAATGTAAAGAGCTGCAGGTGCCAATACCCTGTTTCAAGACATTGTAAAGTCCTAAGTTTAAAACCATGATAATACTAGCATTAGAAACAAACACACACACTATGAGATCGACCCTAAGGTAAAGCCATGCATGTACAGTCAGCTGATTCTCAACGACAGTGCAATGAAAACTGGATGTCTACATGCAGAAGCTTCAAACTTGACTCTAACCTCTACAGAAAACCAACTTAGAATGGATCAAAGAATAAATACATCTTAGCACTAAAAGAAAACTTAGGAGAAACATTTTAAGATATTGGTATAGCAGTGCTATTTGAAATGAGCCCTAAAGCCCAGGAAACAATAGCAAAACTGTACATCACACCATGAAACTTGCCTAGAGCAAAGGAAACAGCTCAGAGTGAGGAGACAATGGACAGAATGGGAGAAGACACCTGTCAGCCAGTCATCTAACAGTTAATGTGAATAATGTATAACGAGTCAACATTTTAGAAACAAGTAATCCAAGCTGAAAATCAGAAAAGATTATAATGGACACAAGTATATGAAAAATGTTTACTACCATCAGCCACCAAGGAAATGAAAACCAACACTCCAATGAGGAGTCAGCTCCCCCTAGTTAGAACGGCTCTTATTAACAATAAAAACATGCCAGGGGTTGGGGGGTGGTGGCAACGGTGCAGGCCTTTAATTCTAGCACTCTGGAGGCAGAGGCAGATTGATCTCTGTGAGTTCGAGCCCAGTTTGGTCTACAGAGTGAGTTCCAGGACAGCCAGGGCTACAGAGTGGGGCGATGGTGGAGGGTGGGGGATACTAAAGAAACATGGAAAAAATAAAAAAGATCTCACACTGATGACAATGGGATAGGTTTGTGATCCTTTGCAGAAATGGAGTTCCCCAGTAAGTGGCTACGATTTCCAGGGGTCCATTGGCAAACTCATAAAAAGATCTCTGGTGCAGACATTTACAATGGGCTTCTACTGGTACACACAGGGTCACAGTGCTCATGAAGTAAGAGAGCTCTGAGATGCACAGCCTCATCCCACAACAGCCAGCACAGTAAGCAAGCCTGGGGCTAGGAGCAGAGAGAGCCCTGAGGAACTCTCTGTGTCACTACTCTTTCTAGGGCCGTTTGGTTTGAAGAGTTGGGACACCTGTGTGCCGTTTGTAGTGCTTGAGCATGTTGACCTTCTGTGCAAACTTGCGGTGACATTCCTTGCACTCATATTCCTTGATGCCTTTGTGCAGCTTCATATGGTGGCGTAGTGCATGCTTTGTCTTCATACCTGCAGGGAGCAGATCAGTATGAGCGACATACTCCCCAAAACCTGCCCCAGGGCATTTGCATCTCATTCCATTCCCCTGAGGCACCAGTCTGAACCCAGTGGGCACAATATCCACAGACACAGAATGGGTGGGAAAAATAAACTGTGGTCTCACCTCAGAGGGTCCTACTCTACCAGATGCAGAATCCACAAAGTTACCACCTCAGAAGGCCACTAGAGATTTGCTGTGACATTAAAATGGCAGTGTGTCAGCAACAGCGCCTGAGATGATATAGTAAGGTGTACAGTGTGTCTATCTCAATGACATAAATGGTAACTAACATGAGGACACTAGATCTACATTTTTTTTTTAAAAGCCATTCTCTAAAAAAATATTTTTAGCTGGGCAGTGGTAGTGTATGCCTTTAATCCCAGCACCCAGAAGGCAAAAGTAGGTGGATCTCTGTGAGTTTGAGCCCAGGTCTATAGAGTTCTAGGATGGCCAAGACTTCACAGAGAAACCCTGTCTTGAAAATTTGTGTGTGTGTCTGTATGTGTGAATATTCAAGGTCAGAGGACAATTCTCCAGAGTCAGTTCTTGGTAAAGGGATCACTCATTACACCTATGTGGAAGCACCTCTACCCACTAAGCTGTCTTGCCAAATGGATCCTTTTAACTTATTGCAGCCAATCTTAGGCATTGAAATAGCCCAAAATCTCACTGGCTTCAGGGTGATGATGAGGAAAGGGTGAAGCACCCTCACCAACCACGACCCAGTTGGGTGAATAGCAGTGGTCACTGGCAGCAGCAGTAATACCCAGAGTGCTCACACATCAGGACAGGAAGAGTGCAGTCCTGAAGCCCTCCAGTAGACAAGCCGGCAGTGGTGTCATACTGAGTAGGAGCAGGAGGCCCAAAACCCCCTCTCAGCTCCAAGCTCAGCTGGACAATAGCCTACCCAGTCCCATCTCATTACTGCCCATCTTCACCTGTCTCTCAGTGTGGAGAGACTTCAGACAACCCAGCTGGACCACAGGTCTAACAAACCAGAGCCAGCAGAGGGCGCCTGAGTCCCACCCTGTGTCTCTCAGCTGCCAGTCCCTGGCTGGGTTAAGTGCCTTTCTGACTATGGAAAATCAATCTGACTATGAGAGATTCAGCCAAAGCCTGGCCACCAACAGACTAGTCTTTAACTGTTCTTAATCCCTCTCTGGCCCTGCCTCCATCATATCAGGCTCTGCTCAAAACAGTGGCACCAGCATTGCCCTCCGTCACTGCTTGTCTGTCTGTCTTGCAAAGGACTGAAGTCAGTTGGTACAAACCTTATCCTCACAGTTCCAACACCCATTCATGTTTTCATTCATTCATTCTCATAAATGCTGTGCTCTGACTATTTGTGTGCCAGGGACTAGAGACCAAGTGGTATGCTAGACAGAGCTCTCTGGCTTCACAGGGCTTCTGTTCAAAGTAAGACTGGGGGATGAGAGAACCCATAGTATGTAGCAAGGGAAGGGAGAGCTAGGCAGAACCAGGCAGAAAGGGGTTTGAGGAGAGAGGCTGTACTCAAGGTCATCCTTGGCTGTACATGGAGCAGTAGGCTAGCCTGGGCTACACGGACCCTGTCTTAAACAATAGAACATCATCAACTTGGAACATCCAGCTTTTCTTGCAGGCTATACAGATGTCTTGTGGATGATTCTATGGTATGTGATGTGATTTTGAGAAAGATTCCTATACCTGGGACCCTGGACCTCCTTTGCCAAAAAGACTCATGACTCCTAGCAGCGCCCCACCCCTCACCCCCTTGGCTGTAGGCACAGACTATGTCTATATTCAAAGCAAGCTGGGTGCAAGGCTGAACATGCTAGTGGCTTGGGGTGTCCTATGACTCCAGGGTACCCTGTGGCTCTGAGAGACCTGGTGCTCCAGGTACACACCCACCTTTCCCGCATTCGGCACATAGATACTCTCGGATGTTGTCATGCACACGCATGTGCTCTTTCAGCATGTCCTTCCTGGCAAAGGACTTTCCACACTGCTCACAGGCATGGCTTTTCACACCTATAAACAAACACAGCAGTGCCTGAAAGCCTTAGCCCACCCAGAGAGAGGCACGTGGGCTCAGCAAGAAGCACACGTGGGCTGCCTTTTCAGACATGTTCCATGGGAGTCTTTGGCACGAGAAGGCCCTGAGGACCTGGAGTGGACACAGGTGGGTCAGGAAGATATGCTGCAAGTGGCAGGGGAGGCCAGGGAGAAACAGGGACACAGCTGAGGTGTGTCTGTCTGTGCATGGAGCCAGGGAGACTGATGGAGGAATCCTGCTGCTGGGGCAGGTGAGCTGGTACCAAACATCACTACAGGAGCATGTTACCTGTGTGGATGAGTTTGTGGCGCTCCAAGTTCCCAATGCTGTTGAATATTCGCCCACAGATCTCACAGGGATGAATGTATCTGAAAGTAGAGGCAAACCTCAGGAGCTCCACAGCCCCAGGGTCTCATCACCTGAGGGGTTCACCCACTGTGATGGTCTTATCTGCTATGAGGGTATCCTCAGCTGTGAGGGGCAAGTGTGAAAGTTCCTTTATCAATGGAGGTGAGGCAAAAAGGCGTTGTGATCTTAGCTTCTGCAATGGGTTGAACTGTGTCCCTCAAATTGTTGTTGAAGTCCTAGATAAGAATGTGGCAGTATGTGGAGACAGGCATTTATAGAACAGATCAAAATGGAGTCACCATGGTGACCCTAATCTTTAAGAAGAGGAAACAAGAGATGGACATGTGCAGAAGGCTGAGCATGAGAACACAGAGAAGATGCCATGTGCCAGTCAATAGAGTTTAGGAGAAGCCAACCCTGAGATACTTATAAGATCCTAGGCTCCAGGACTAAGACGTACGAGGTACTTGGTCACAGCAACCCTGAGAGCTGAATTCAGTCATCCTGTTGCTCACTACACAGCCCTGAAGTGGCTTTTGACATGGAGCAGCATAAATGAAACCTATTTATGGTGGAAAGGTGCTACTTGTCAAATAGGTCAACATAGCTTACTGTAAGAATCCTGTGAGGAAAAAGATAAGCATGAGAAATGGGGCCTAGGAGGCCAGAAGGTGTCCCAAATATCTGGCATAAGGTGACCCAGTGATTGTGATTTGCTAAGCTGAGCACTGTGGCTTTGCAGAGTCCCCTTCTTCCGCACAGAATCTTACTTCTGCACGTTGGGGTCAGGCAGGTTCTCTCGGTGGATGACCATGTGGGCATGGTAGGTAGCCTTGAGTGCAAAGCGTCGGTGGCAGATGCTGCAGCCATGGCCCTTCTCCTTGTGTACCTCCATGATGTGCTTCAGGTATTCCTTTCCACGGCCGAAAGTGAGCTGTAAGAACACAGGGTGGAAGCTGCTGAGCCGCTGGCATCCCTGGACATCTTTACTACCTATACTTGTATCAACTAGACACCTGGAGAGGGTCAGTTACTCATGCCAGAGAGGGGATGGGGGTGGGGGAATGTGCACAGAAGTTTTCTGTTTAACAGGAAAGGCTGTGGAAACTCAGGTCATGGACTGCTTGGAAATCAGTTATCCTCCCTGTAAGCATGCACCCTGCCTTGTGTAGCACAAATCAGTTTCAGGCTGGTTGGACCAAGAGAGGGATAGGTCAAGGCACCCCCAGTCTGAGGCCAGTGAAGCTACTTAGGCCAGTTCCCAAGACACTGGCCCTACCCTAGTAAGTAGTCCTGCTTATGGGTGTGGTAAATCACAAGTGGGTTCTGATGAGTGTGAGGCCCACGGTTACCATCCCTAAGTCCAAGTGATATGGAACAACCTTCTTCAGTGGAAGAAATGGACAAAACAGTGCTGTGAGTTCCCCATAGCTCCATGATCACAAATTCCTCCCCAGAAATCATGCTTGGAGCAGGGTGCTGAGTACCTGGCACCTCTTGCAGCTGTACTTGTGTGGCTCAGAGTCTGCGCTCTCATCAGAGTTGTCATCATTCTCCTCTGAGGAGATCCCAATCTTGCCAATGAACTCCTCCCGCTGGTGGTCATCCATCAGTGCGATGTCCTGCAGAAGAGTCACAAGCCCGGTCTCTACCACAGTGAACTGGTACACTGGTCATTACTTTCAGGACATCAGTTGTTTGCCTAGTGAGCTATACTTAGGTCCCTTGGGATAGTACTGGGACTGACCATTCTGTGGTACAGGCAGACACCAGCTCTCAGAGTCACCTGTCCAGCAAAATCCCACCTTTGCTCAGGTAAAGTCCTGGAGGACAGCCCAGACTGCTGCAGTACTGCTCTGGACTATGTTCTTCTTTGCACTGGGCCTTTGACTCAGACAGGTGCTTCTCCCACCTGTCCTTACACCCAGTTCTCGACATCCTGGGGCTCCTGCACTGGTCATATTTTCCCTAAAGGCAGGGAGGCAGCAGACTGCCACCCTCCTTACATCCACTGTTCTGGGAAAAGCCCAGGTTAAGAGTAATCTGTCAGGCCCCACATAGGGAGAATCTTTGTTTAGGCCCTACAGCTGGACAAACAGGTATGCTAGTGTAAGTCTGTATGAAGAGATTGCCAGTGCCCATGTGTTAAAATTTCACCCCTGAGGTGACAGCGTGAGGAAGCAGGGCTTCTGGGGACTGACAAGGCCTGACACCAATGAGTAGGATTATAACCTTTAAAAAAAAGTCTCATCCCTCTACCATGTGAGGACACAGCAAGAGAGTGATGGATGGACTAGGAAACCTTCAAAAGACAGTGAACTAACTATCTAGCACGTTCATCTTAAACTTTCAGCTTCAGAACTTTGAAATACAGTCTGGTAAGTACCTCATCTATGTACTAAGAGATACTGCCAGGCAGATACTAGGGTAGGCCAGATCCCCTAGTGCCACCTGAATGGGACCTGCACCTTGAAGTGGACATGGATGTGGTCCCTGAGTACGTCCACTCGGAAGAACTTGCGCCCACAGATCTCGCAGGTGTACTTCTTGTCACCGTGGGTCAGCAGGTGCTTGTTCATGTTGCTCCGGCAAGAGAACACCTGGGGATAGGGAGCCAGTTCAGAAGGGCTAGGTTATTGGACATACACATGAGCTGACCCCTATGGCCCACAGGACAATCTACTTCCAAGTCAAGAATACGTGGCAAGTTCTAGACTTAGGGTGATTTAGATATCCACTCACACCACAATAGAGGACACACTGTTGCAATGGGAGTGCAGCAGAGTGCTTATGCTGAGTTAGACAGCTCACTGGCACAGAGCCTACTAAGGAGCCATGCAGATATACCTACAATTTTCTCAAAATAGATACCAAAGAAGACACTCAACGAAGTTTGAATCTGTTTCATGTTGCTTTCTATTTCCAGCCCAGACTAGTTCTCTGGGAGCCACTTAAAGCCAAAATGAACCCTAGGTGGTCTAAAAAGCAGGTATGAAACCACTGCCAGGGACCCAGGAGCCCCACTGGCTACAGAGCATCCAATGGCAGGGCTTGCCTCAGATGGGGTACCCAGAGCCTACTAATCTATTGCCATAGGCTCCACCTTCCTGTCCCTGCAACATCTGGCCCCCAAACCCAGAGTTTAAGAGGCCCCACATGGTTCTGCTATTATGCTGATCCATGGGCTTTGGCTTGCTCTGTGGGTTGAAAGAAGCCAAGAAATACCATGAAAGCATAATTTCTTGTTTCCTCTAGAAAGCATCATTGGATCTGGCAGTGCTGCCATATGTTCACAGTCAAGAGTAGACAGCCATGAGGGGCTAGGATCTCCAATGTGGTGGTGCTTAGGTGCCAATGCTATGGTGCCAGTAGCTATGGTGTGTAGCTGTGACAAGCTCAGCAGTAGCTCCTTCTCTAAGCAACACCTGAGGCCTGAGTCACATGTACAGACGCCTCTCAAGAACCTATATCCCTAGTGTGCACTTGCACAGAGGACCCTTTCTAGAACTTGTATCCCCCAATATGTGCTCTGTGCAGTAAGGGACATGACTTCTATTCCTCTGGAGACACAACTAGTACTTCTAGTTACCTGAGTTGTCAAGTTGAGTCTAACGAACAAGCAATGGCATTTCCAATTGAGAGCAGGTGCTCATGTGTGAACAATGGGGCAATGTGTATGTGGCATCCAGGACAGGGGCTGGGAGCTCCAGATACCTGCACCATAGACATGAGCCAAGGCCAGGGTAGCTCATGTGAGGCACCTACACAATGGCACAGGCTGTCCATGAAAGAATGCCTAGTATCTACAACCTATGGAGTAAGCTATAAAAATACTTAGCCTACCTTAGAAAACACTAGCTTGGAAAATACTATCTAGATACTGAGCAGGGGTGGCCAGTACAGACAGCAGAAAGCCCCAGAGCATCTCGCCTCTTCAATGTGGATATGAAGACAAGGTCCAGTTACTCAGGAGGACGTATGTCCCACAGAGTAGATAGGATAAAAAAGTTCTCAGCAGATTCACTGGAAACCAATCCCAGGTGGCAGAGACCAAAATGTTGAATGTGCAACCTGAGGGATTCTTCAGTGCATAAGGAAACATACGGTGCAGATAGGGAGTCCCTGAACACTGTTGCCCTGGTAGGTGCCTCTAACCTCTTGACACTGAAACATGGTATTATCTGCAAAGTTAACACTTCAGAATTACAAGGAGAATTGAAAGACAAAAAGTAAACCTCATTGTGGTGGTTGATTTTCTGGTTAATTTGAACACAAGCTACCCTAATTTAGGAAAAGGAAACAACAATTGAGAAAAGTATCTCCGTTAGACTGACCTATAGGCAAGTCTATGGGATATTTTCTTGATAAGTACTGATAAGAGGCTCCAGCTCACTGTGGTTAGTTGTCCTGATGCTATAAGAAAGCAAGCTGAGCAAACCATGGAGAGCAAGCCAGTGAGCAGCACTCCTTCATGGCTTCCTGCCTCCAGTTCCTGACTGAGTTCCTGCCCTGCCCTCCCTTCATCATAGACTATAAGCAACTCTTTCCCCTTCAAGTTGCTTTTGGTCACGGTTTACCACAGCAACAGAAATCTAACTAGGATAAGTATATGTCTTAAATGTAGGATTTTTGTCTTAGGCTACATTCATAGCTACCTGGTGGTGCAAGGGGACTGACTGCATGCTGTAGGCTGGACAAGTTTCCTGGACAATGCTCCCTGCCTGCAGCTCTGACCTTGAGCTTAAGAGAATAGGGTCTTTGGATCCAACATCAACAGTCCATGTAGAACATTACCTTGCCACACACTGGGCATCCAGAAGGTTCCTTCTTGTAACGAACCAGGCTTTCCCCGCTAGCCTCCAAGTCTTCTCTCTTCACCCGCCGCACACCTGAAGTCCCAGACCAGACAGGAAATGTGAGGCTACACAACACAGGTCAGATCTCAGAATTGTCTGAGAAATATGCTTGAAATATTGTGGAACCAGATATGCAAGAGGCTAATGTGGGGTTGCTTAAACCCATAGGTTCAGAGCTACTTTGGGTAATATAGCAAGATTCCAGCTATCTAACTAAACAAACAAACAAACAACTAACCAACTAAACAAACAAACAAATTCATGTGAAACAGGGAATCTCTAAATAAAGGAGAGAAACCAGGTGTCTTTTCTGGGAAATTCTATATAATCTGACATTAACACAGAGTTGGTGATCTTGGCATCAGGAAACAGGCTGATTCCATGGTTATAGGACTAGGAGGCACAGCAGACAGTGAATCTGAGGCTAGGGGTATTTTCAGCTTCCAGAACAGCAAGCTGCTGCCCACGGCAATAGTGTGGATCACATGTGAGTAGTGTATCTAGTCCAGCTATATTCATCACAGAAAGCAGTGGCTTCTGGCATGGCCCACAGCAAACTTGGTTCTGCACTGGTAATACTATCCTAGGACCCCTAGGATCGGGAGGAGAATCATGGGGTCAGAAGGCAGGCGTTTCAGGACTCAAGCTCACCATCCAAGTGCCGCCTCTGGTGGTCCAGCATAACATCCTTGCGGTAGAACATTTTACTGCAGACCTCACAGGCAAACTTCTTGTCCCCATGTTTCTTCTTGTGCTTAGAGAGGTTGCTGTTGGTGGAGAAGAATCTGAAACACATCTCACATTGGAACGTCTTGTCATCTGTCCAGAGAACAAACATACAACATGTGGTAAATCACCCCCTGACCAGGATCCCGCATATGTGCCTCAGTAGGATGGGCAGCACAATCAAGGCAGGAAAGCAGTGGGGCACTGTGGCTCAGAACTCATCTGCTGTGCGTGCTCAGCTAGACGTACAAATAGACACTGGTGTGCCAACTCTCCTCACCAGGAAAGGCTGCCTCAACAGCTCTCTAGGCTCCGCTCCTTCTATCTGTATGTACTATGAGCTTCCTCAGACCCACAGGTGGAGAAGTGGTCTCTTTGTGTCCTCAGCATGCTCCATTCACTTCTCCAGCACAGTGCCACAGGTTGGCCTGCACCCTCTCTGCCTGATTACCTCTTATAACACCCCTACAGCAACACCCCCAACTTCTCTACCTTTCTGAAGAGCTGTCTTGGCCTAGGCCTCCCTTTAGGGGACATACACTACATACTCACTCAACACATACTCTGTAAATACACACACACACACACACACACACACAGATGCACACACATCTTTACCCCTATTTAGCACACATCACATAAACATACATACTCACATTACAAGAAATAAGCATCCCTACATCCTGGTCCTCACTTCAAAGTCATTCCTGGAAGTGAGCCAGTCAAGTTGTAGTTCCTGCCTCTGAAAGTCTACTCTACCATCTGGCCCTGCCCTCTCTGCCTGGTGCCTGTATGTCAGGGGCAGCCTTGCTTATACACTGAAGGCATAAAATCAGCAATAGGCCTAAGCCAGCCTGCTAACACAAAGTCCTGGGTCTCTGTGGAAAAACACTGAAACAGATGGCTATAAGATATTATAAACAGGCAGCTTTGGTGGAAATTTACCAGTCTGAGTAGTTATAGACCTTGTAGATAGGTAGCCTTAGCAGGTAGTACCAACTTAGATAAGGACAAGTGAATCATAGGCGGAGTCATAGTGACCTGTCCCCTGAACCTTCACCCAGCCAATACCCTGTTCTGGAAGATGTCTGTACTCCCCCTAAACACCTACATTCCTGCATCATCCCCTTCCCCACATCTTGCCTTTTTATGTATATAACCCCTGTGTGAAAAAGTAAAAAATTGCGATTTGATCAGACTATAGACTTATCGTCATCCTTTGCATCTGCCTGTTTTCCCCATTCTATCTTTCAGGTGTCCTCCCCAGACTCCTGTTTAATTCCCTGCTGGACGGGGCACCTGCAGTCTCTGTTCCACATCCACTGGGTGCCTTGTTTCCTTGTGGGCTAGTTCTCAGAATCACTTGCTTTTTCCTACATCATGTGTGCATGCATTTGATAGCAGGTGACAAGTATGCCATTGCTTCTCTCAGAAGCAAAAGCCAGAATGTCGGTCTCAGCAAATGTTTTCCTATAAAACCTAGTCTCCACTGGTAGGACTACTCAAGTGAGGTCTATGTTGCAGGAAGTCTCTAGCTCCACTCAGGAGATCACATGTGTAGCCAGACAGAGGTCGACCCACCTAAAACTAAAGAAAACCATCCATCTTTGTTTCCTCCTCCAAGGGGACAAAGACACAAGGCAGGGCTATGTCTTGGCCTTCAAGTGAGCACCACAACTGGGGGCAGGGCAGCACAGGAAATAGTGGCATAGCTACAGCTTTCCCTACAGGAGGATGGCTCCTCTTGTGAGGTCATGGACTAGACTAAGCTCTATGTGAGTCTCAGGAGACCTGGTCCTGCACTTGGCAGTGAGACCCAACACACATGATGAGAATGACATCATAGCATTGTCCTCTCCTACCACACAACTCACATTGCCAAGGTAAAAAGCTAATCATATAATTCAACCTTCTCTCTCATTTGTTTAGCTACATTTACAGAGCAGCTCTGCTAAGCCCCAACCAGGTCTACAGTACAGGAGGCCCTCCCTCCAAGCAGGTGTTCACAGTGTAAGTGAGCCTCTGAACATAACACATGAGCCTTCTTCCTTATAGGTTCCAAACAACATTGGTAACCCTGGAAAGCAGCAGTGCTGGCTTGGGCTCTAATGTTCTCCCTCACAAGCCTCTCCTGGTATGTGGAAGGAGACCCTACTTCCAACTGTTTTATGTGCTGATCACCTGCACAGTCAACGAAGATGGCCCAATAACTGGGTACAAGAACTCAGTCCTCAGGATGTTATCTAACGCCACTCCCATAACCCAGTCACTGGAGATATGTACAGGCCCTGTAGATAAATGCTCCAGGATACAGTAAAGAGCGAAGGGCTCCGTCATCTGAGAAAGCAAGAGTGGACTGCGAGGGCCCCACGCTGATGGGAGGCTGTGTTCTGGCTTGCTACCTGTTAGTGCCCTCTGTAGGTTTAAAGGGAGCACTGCAAACACACAGTGAGAGTGACACCAGTGCACAGGGGACCCAGAAAAGGCCTGGCAGCACGGGCTGCAGAAATGCTATGCACCTGAAGCACCCAGCCCTCTATAAATCCTTTGAGGACAAACATTCTACTAACTTCACACTACAACAGGCACACAAGCATGTGAAAAATCTGCCATGGGATCTCAGAACAGGTAGGAGTACGCCCAGATTCTTATGGTCACACCAAGATAGGGAGGGCACAGGCTGTAGATGCTGAAGTTTTGTGCATGCTCCCACACAGATGGTTCATGTCACTGACACACAACCTCCAGGAATCTACCTGTCCTGTCTCTCAGAACAGCCTTGTCATAGTGAGCAAGGCACCATGCTGAGGACAGAAGAAAGCAGCCACAGACAGTGAAAAACAAATCGACTGAGACACTGATATTCATGGGTGGGCATCAGGGTGGACAGAAGCCTGGCAACAGAGTAGAATGTGACAGAACAACCTTGTAGTTTTGAGTCACAGAGCAAGGAAAAACACAAAGGCACTGGTGACTTCCCTCTACACTTCCATGGCCAAAGCCCAGGCACTAGTAAACTCAGGGCCCTCTTTCTAGAGCACATGGCCTCAGACAACTGCCACCCCTTGGCCTACTTGCTGACTGCACAGACTCCACCATTCACTTACAAAGAGACAGTGCCTGAGAACACTGTGGTCCCCCAAACCACAGCTGTCCCTCGGCAGGGGTGGCTCACAGCACAGCAGCTTTTGGGCCTCATACAAAGATGACTTCTTTCCTTTTGAAGAGTGTCAGGTGGAAACAGGCTCAGCATGTAACAACCTGGGACTGGTGGCAACAAAATCTGTCTGGATGCCCACAGGGGACACAGGTGCAGGAGACTGATGGTGGGAGGAAGACTCCAACAAGGCAGGTGGGCCTTTCCCATCTCAAGCCTTTGCGTTTCACTCTCTCATACACTTCTAGAACAAACTCAACACTCTGCTCACCTGTCAGCAAAGATGAGGGTCCTCTATCACTATAGCCTCAGACACAGGGTCTGAGAATGCAGAACAGACATGAGACAACCCATCCTTTCTTGACTATGGGAAAATTGCCTTAGTTTCTCCAATGGCTGAACAGTTCTTAATATTCCTCATATTCCTTGAGGTAAAAGGATCAGGGAGAGGCCTGGGCAGCTCATTGAGATCCTTTCTCCTAACACACAGGGCAGGGATATGGGTTAGGGCCTCACCTGTCCTACAGTTGTGGAACTCCAGTGCACTCTCCATTCGGAATGTCTTCCCACAGCTGCCACAGCGGTAGCGGTACTCACCGTCCACCTGCTCAAAGGGCACACTGTCAGCAAGGAAGACTGCAGGAGTTCAACACAGGGGCCCCCCTCTGTGTGCTGTTCTAGTAACTTCTAGGGCTGGCTATACCACAGTTTTCCTCCTCTGTTCTAGTAGGAATATTCTTGCTGTCCAACTGCCTGAGAAAGAGAACCTCACACTCAGTTAACTGCACCCCAAATACCAGACACCAGTGTTCTCCCATATTGTCCCTACTGCTTCTGTAAGCAGTGGCTTAAGCTGGGCTCGGAATGCATGGCAGGTAAAAGGGCGGGTGGGGGGAGGGGGTAAGGGAGGGGTGTGGTGTCCCTCCGGAAACTTAAGAGCTCCCTTCTGTTATGGCTCTTCTAGAAAACAGTTGTTCAGTCAGTTGCCTGGGTGCTCACCTACCTCATTCCGGCTGTGCTTGTAGGAAACATGCTGCTTTAGACTTTCCTTACGGCTGAACAATTTCGAACATTCCTCACATTTAAACAGCTTGTCACCTAAGGAATGAACCAACAGAAGGTAGATTCACTGCTTTGGCCTTTCTCAGCACCGTGCACCCATCTCTGTCTGGGCAGGGTGCCCCTGTGCTGGAGGGGACAGGCAGCCACAGGGCCACTCCTTGCAGCGGCTCTGCAGCAAGGACCCAGCAATAGACACACACCTTCTTGGCCCCGCCCTGTAGGCTGGGCAGGCACTCACCGTGCGCGCACTCACCGTGCGAGCGCACGTGCCGGCTCAAGTTGCTGCTGTTCTGGAAGACCTTGCTGCAGGTGCCGCACTGATGGATGCGTTTATGCTCACCCAGCTGACGAACAAGCTTCCGCCGGACACCATGTCTGCTGGACAGGACCAAGCCCCTCTTGAGGGCAATGGTGCTGCTTGGATGATGCGTGAACCTGCCCAAGAGAGGGACAGCTGGTCAAGGAGAGGCAGTGGCTGGTCCTCAGAGTGAAAGTTTCCAATCACAGTCATCAGCCACATTTCCCAGCTATGATTGGCCCATAAGGAAAGAAGGAAGGCAGAACTTGGAGTCAGCCAGTTCCGGGTAGCATAGACTCCGAGCATTAGCTTCAGTGCTGTCTAACAGCTCACTTGCTTCAGCCTTCGCCACCAGGAAGCCTGAACTTCATTTGTGTTCTGAACAAGGCAGCCTTGTCTATGGTTCTTGTCCTGACTTAGTATCAACTCTACTATGTTTTATGTTGACTCTGAACTTGACTCCTAAATGCTTCTTCCTGTCAAGTGTGCTTTTTCTGGTAAGTGCTTGAAATCCTCTGGGCAGTAAAACAGGAAAGAATAAACACACCCACATTTTCACAGGTTCACCAGGTGAATTCTGCCAACTCCAAAGGGCATAGAAAACACCAGCAGCTGAGTCAACTTCAGGGCAAAGACTCACTAGGGAATTATAACTGCGGTATAAACATTTCTTTCCCTTGCTCACAAAAAAGAGAGCAGAGCACGATGTGAAACTGACTAATATCCAAATATAAGCAACTGCTGAACCTTAACAGCACTGCTCACAGACCTAGGGCAAAGCCCTCAGGATGCCCATGGGAGAGCAGACAAAGCAGGTACATGCATCAGGGTAACATGAGCCTTACAGAGATTTGGACACACACACTATGACATAGAAGGATATGTACTGAGCAAAATAAGCTATTCATACAAAGCAAAGCAAGTATTTTGTGCCCTGCTGACATGGGGCATGTAGGCTAGAACTGCCTGCAGACAGAAAGCAAAATGGGGTGATTAGTTTCAGTTTGGGTAGAAAAAAGCTTGGGAGACGACGGATAGCCAGTGTCTGCACTGTGTCCTTAAAAAGAGTTGTGATGGTGAATTTTCTGTAGTTTGTGTTTTAAGAAAAAAAAATTCTCACAGTGAACTAACTAGGAAACTCCTAGAGTTCAGAACACACATTGCTGGCCAGAAGAGATGAAGCCTGGCTCTGCTGTGGGGATTAAAGGTGGGAGGTACTTTCTCTTCAGTACCAATTAGCTGTTCCCTGTGCTCCGTCCCCAGGCACCAGCCATGTACAATCAGGACTTACTTTGGCACTGAGCTGGCTTCATTTGTGGGGGTGGCCAGCTTCCCCAAGACTAACTCCATTATCCGTTCATCTGGTGTTGCACTCACAGGCTCATCTGGGGGGATCTCGGTTATGATCTCTGCCACATGTTCTGTGCAAAAGGGTATGACAAAAAAAATCACCACTAGTGTAGAGGACATGTTGTAACAAAACCCAGGAGAAGCACCACCCTGGGGGAGCACAACCTGAGTGTGAATGCAACAGGGATAAAAGTAGAACATTTTAGAATCTAAACCTTTATCTATACTTAAAGAGAGTATAGATGGTTTGAATGCAAACCAGAGTTACACCACATGCCTTGTAAATCCCAAGCATTACATTCAGCTTCTCCTGTCTCTGCCCAGGACACCATCTTGTAGCTTGTAGATCTTGAAGCTTATTAAATGAGCTCTGACAGAGACTTACAAGTATGACTAGTCATCTTGAGGATGTTCAAAGGTGAGTAAATATTCTGTTCAGGGCCACATCAGAAATTAAATAAAATGAAACATGAGGACATATATATATATATATATATATATATATATATATATATATAAAATGAAAATTTCAACCATTGTTGTTTTGTTTTTTGAAATAAGGCCTCATGTAGCTAGGGCTGGCCTTGAACTTACTATGTAACCAAGGACAACTGTGGATATCTGATCCCTCTATCTCCCAAGAGATATAATTCTAGGCATGTATCATCATGCTCAATTTTCTGTGGTGCTGGGGATGGACCCTGGGCTCTGTGAATGATGGGGCAAACACTCAACAAACTGAGCCATATTCTAGACCCTTAACCATTGGTTTATTCTATTTTTTAATTTTTTTTATTTTTTATTTTCAATACATACTGGTTTCAGTTTCCACTCCCTCCAGATCCCCACTCCTACCCCTATCTCCCTCAGATCCAATCTTCCTTCATTTTTCTTCAGAAAAGAACAGGCTTCCCAAAGATATCAACAGAACACAGCAAAACAAGATACTAGGCACAAACCCTCATATCAAGGCTGGGCAAGGCGACCCAGTAGGAAGAAAAGGGTCCTAAGAACAGGCAAAAGAGTCAGACACACACACACACACACACTCCCACTCTTAGTTTTAGGAGTCCCAAAAAACACCAAACTAACAATTGTAACAGATATGCAGAGGATCTAGTGCAGACCCATGCAGTCTCAGTGATTGCCACCTCAGTCTCTGTGAGTCCCTATGAGCCCTGCTTAGTTTATTCTGTGGGTCGTGTTCCTTTGTGTCCTTGACCCCTCTGGGTCCTACAATTCTTCCTCTCACCTCTTCTGTGAGGTTCCCTGAGCTCCAAAGGTCAGGAATCATGGAAATTACCAATTTAGGTTTTCTCTCCCCCTAATGTTTAGAGGTGGGTCTCTGCATCTGCTCCCATCAGCCACCTGTGGAAGCCCCTCTGGAGCCAGTGGTTTCTATTGTTTCACCTACCATAACCAAATACAAGTGACAGCCAGGAAGTAGTTCCTTCTGTCTCTTCCTGTCTATAGAGGGAGGGATGTCTTCAAACCACTCTTGCTCATGTGTAGAAACTTCCAAATGTTCAGAGAACAGGCACTGGCCAAAGAGAGGAGGAAACAGGAAAGTGGAGAACGTTCCAGGGAAGCTGCTCTTCTATTCTCTTTTTAATTTCAAGCTTGCTTCTCATTTTCACAATGGAAAGAGCAGAGTCAGAGTCCAGTAACCCAGGCAGAAGGGGCAGACATCTGAGCACTACAGTTGTCCTGAATGTGAGGTGGACCTAGCATCAGAGGGATCAGGCAGCTGGGACAAAGGCTGCACAAGGACCACAGAGACAACTGTTTTCCAGGGACACATACATGCTACAGAGTGAACTGCTTCAAACTTAGCTGAGGGTTCTGCATAATCAAAGAACAAACTTGGGTGTCAGTGAGGTGGCTCAAGTGGTGTGCTGGCTAGTTTTATGTCATCCTGACACAAGCTAGAGTTATCTGAAAGGAGGGAACTCCAATCGAGAAAATGTCTCTATAAGATCATGGTATTTTGTTGTAGCAACAGAAACCCTGACTAAGCTGTAAGATATTTTTAAAATTAGAGATTAATATGGGAGGGCCTAGCCCAGTGAGGGTGGTGCTATCCCTTGGCTGGTGGTTCCAGAAGACCACGGGTGAATCTCAGATATTGGACATTGAGTGTTTACACTGTTGGAATTTAGTTTTGCTTCGTACAGATTATGACCATGCCCTGGTTCTTCCCTCTTGGAAAGTATTTAACTTAATTTTGATCTTGCAGGGTCCCACAGTTCAGAGACTGATTTTTTAAAAGAGAGCTTGGAATTTTACAAAGACTATGGATTTTAATAATGACTAAATTTTTAAGTGGTAAAGATATTTATTGTACAAGTCTGGCCTCAGAGTTCCATCCCTGGAGTCTTGATAGAGCTGAAAACGAACTACAAAGTTATCCTCTGGCTTTTGTATATGCTGTGGTCTGTATGTCATGTACATACACACAATAAATGAATGAAAAAAATGGGTGAATGAATGAATGAAAGAAAAATTCATGTCCACCCATGAGCAGTAGGTAATGAATACTGGGAACTTGCATGATGGATTAAGGACTGCTGGGTAAACAGAGCTGTGACTGACAGGCATGGGATGGGCAAGACTCACAATTGAGATAGTGAAACACACAAACACAAGCCAAGCACTGTGGCACAGGTGTGTCATCACAATTCTTCAAGCGGCTGAGTGGGTAGGGTCAAGAGTTTAAAGTCAGCCTGGGTTACATGCTGAGCTTCAGACCAACCATAAATAGAAAACAAAGCAACAAAACAACAACAACAAAACAAAACAAAGGGCTCCAGTCCTGATGAGACAATGGCTAGCCAGGTGTTCATTTAAAAAATTCTGTGTTTTGAACACTCTATTGTGAAGATTCTGCATGGTAATTGTACTAGCTGGTTTTGTGTCAACTTGACACAAGCTAGAGTCATCAGAAAGGAAGGAGCCTCAGGTGGGAAAATGCTTCCATGAGATCCAGCTGTAAGGCATTTTCTCAACTAGTGATGAATGGGGGAGGGCCCAGCTCTGGTTCTTCCCTCTTGAAAAGTATTTAACTTAATTTTGATCTTGCAGGGTCCCACAGTTCAGAGACTGATTTTTTAAAAGAGAGTTTGGCATCCCTGGGCTGGAGGTCCTGGGATGAGAGGATGAGCAGGATGAGCAAGCCATGTAAAGCAAGAGAGTAAGCAACACTTTTCCATGAAAGGCCTCTGCTTCAGCTCCTGACTCCGGTTCCTGCCCTGTTTGAATTCCTCTTGACTTCCTCCAATGATGAACTATGATCTACCAGTGTAAGCCAAATAAACCCTTTCCTCTCCAAGTTGCTTTTTGATCATGGTATTTCGTTGCAGCAATAGAAATCCTGACTGAGACAATAATCACACTTTAGCAGCTGACTGAGGGACTAGGAAGGATATAAGCCCTTACTTCATGAGCCCTCCCTGCCAAGATGGTCACTCAGAAAACTAAGAGGTGATGAGGAACATACCACCAGCCCTAGCACATACCCCGTCAGCTTCTCACCTGCAGGCTCCTTGTCTTTGATAATGACCAGAGGTTGCTCAACCTTGGATGCTTTGGGTTTCCTCCCTCTTCGAGGCTTTTTCTTTGGCTCTTTGGTGACGACACTCTGGATGCCCTTGCTCTCTGCTGCTGTGGGAGGCTCCATTCTGGGTGCATCAGGCTCCTTCTCAGAAGCTGCCTCATGCTGCTGATCACCTGCAGGCAGGCTTTTGGCTTGCTCCAGGTGGCCCAAGAGATGTTCTGCAAGAGTAGACGGGCTGGTAATGATTCAGTAGGAAGCTGAACCCCTGTCAGTTTACCACTGGCCTGGCTGTGTTGGCATTCTTTGTTATGCTTGTCGAGTGTGCCCTCTGCACAGGTAAATATACTTTATCTTCCCTATGTTTAAAGAGAAAATGGCTCTACTACATAAAATTGAGTTTTCCTCATCTGATATGTTCAGGAACAGATGGCTCCAGTTCATGGTGGACTCTGAGTTTAGAAATTTATAGTACTTCACAATTGGAACTTTCAAATGGAGATCAGCTTAAACTATTTTAGTTTATGCATTAAAGATTGTCATGTAGCATACACCAGTCTCAACTTCTGATCCTTCGGTCTCTACCTTCAATGGCTAAGATTACAAATATGCCACCATGCAGTACTAGGGCTCAAACCCAGGGTTCCCTGCATGCTAGGCAAGCACTCTGTCACCTGGGTCACATCCCCCACCCTGAAGCTGTACTCAGAAGTAAATAAGATGCAGTCAGGGTATGGTGTTATATGAAGCAGTCTGTAAATCTGGATGTGTACATGCATATCTGCAGAGGCCATGTTCACATGCTGCTGTGGCTCCAGTGTCTTATTTCATGAAACCATGGGCAACCTGATTTACTTCCTTGATTGCATTTTCTGTTTTTGTTTTTTTTCATAGAGTGTGACACCCTAAGATGCAAGTACCTATAGAAGAATACTAACTAAAGCACCGTAAACATTTCTTCTCTCCCTCTTCCTTCCATTCTATTTCCCCCCCACCCTTCTTCTTTTCTTCCTCCTTTTCCTTCCCTTCTGCTTCTTCCCTCCTTCTCTTTCTCCCTCCCTCCTTCCTTCTCTCCTTCCTTCCCTATTCCTTTCTTTCTTCGACGCGGTTTGGTTTCTCAGTGTAGCCCTGGCTGTCCTGGAACTTGTTCTGTAGACCAGGCTAGTATCAGACTCAGAGATCGCCGGGCGGTGGTGGTGCACGCCTTTAATCCCAGCACTCGGGAGGCAGAGGCAGGCAGATTTCTGAGTTCGAGGCCAGCCTGGTCTACAGAGTGAGTTCCAGGACAGCCAGGGCTACACAGAGAAACCCTGTTTCGAAAAAAAAGAAAAAAAAAAAAAACCTCAGAGATCGGTCCCAAGTGCTGGATTAAAGGCCACCACTGCCCAGCTAAACATTTCTTTATAAACCCTCCAAGAAAGCAAAATGTCCTTGCTCATTTACAGCTGACAGAAACTCTCCAAGACCACTCAGGAAAAGGCAGTGGAGACAGACATTGGAAACAGGCTGGCAGCCATGTGGAGTGGCAAGCTTGGAATGTAGTGGGTAAATGTGCTGGATCACAGAGTACCAGATGACAGGAAGAGGAAGTGGAGACATGACAGAAGCACCACTGTGCTTGGAGCTGGTTCCTCCCTCTGCAAATGTGAATTGATTCAGCACCAGTACCAACCTAAGTAGCCATTATCCCTGATTTGTCCAGCATTAGAGACTCTATGTTAGATGGGTGGCCCCAAGGAGCAGGCCTGTGAGGGAAAGCTAACATTATCTGGCACCTAACCGGGTTAGACAAATAGAACACACACCCTGAAAATATAGGTTGAGCAGTATTAAAGGCAAACAAGACTCGGCCAATCACACAGAAGGAACTTAAAACCAAAGTGAAGGACACAGCAAGAGTGAAATCGGAGACCATAGGGTCTCATAGGTTACCCAGCTGTAAAGACAGGCTCACAAGTCATCACAAGACCTGAGGACTAAGACATCGACTTGGTCTACTGTGGACCCAGGCAAGGAGCAATGCAGATACATGGACTCTGTGTAGGAGACATGGATTCATCCTATACTACAGCTCTGTGTCTGTAGCGGGATATTTTCCCCACTACATTTGCAATAAAGTTCGGTAATTGGGGAGAAGCTCATGTGGGAGGAGCGAAGAGTGGGAAGAAAGAAGAGGAGAAGAGAGAGGAGGAGACTGGCAACCATGGAGGAGGACGAATTGGTCAAGAGCAGTCTTGGGTAACAATTTATATCTAAAGGTTAGGTATTGGGTAACAATTCTAATTGTGTGGGCACCTTGTTAATTGAGCATTTCCAAATATATAAATCCTTTGGATAATCTTTAAGCATTAAGAGTCTTCAATCTACCGAGAACTGTGAGCATGGCTGGTATTGTGTGAGGCTTAGCAGAGAACCATGAGGGTGACAGGGTTGGCCCAAAATCTGTGATTTGGGCCATGGTCTCTATGGAGCTGATCAGTGGAACCAGCCACCCCAGTAACGTCTCATGGGGGCTCTTGGCCTTTGGCTGCTTCTAGTCTGGAATATGTCGGGCAGCCCAGATAGCTAGCAGAGCTGGACGGAGCATGCCTGCAACATGTGTCTGTGTTGAAGGTACTGCTTTCCATCAAACAGAGAGCAGAGAAAAGCAATGCCTTTGACACAGATGCAGAGCTATCCATAGTAGACAGAAGCTGTGATTCTTCAGGTCCAAGGTCCAAAATAAGCAGAGTAAATAAATGACATAGCAAGAGCTAGATAGAGACTGGTGCTATCAGCTTCGTGTTTGCCTGGCTCACATGAAGTATCATCTGGTGCCCAGCACTGTATAAACAGGTGTGGTGTTACATGCCTAAAATCCCAGCAGTTAGGGTTAAAGCAGAAGGACCAAAAGAGACCCTGTCTCAGAAATCAGTGAATAAATGTATGAGAAGTGGGACTTCAGGGATGGCAAAGTGGTTAAGAACACTGGCTGCTCTTCCAGAGGACCAGGGTTCAACTTCCAGTACCCACATGACTAGCTCACATCTGTCTGTACTTCCAGTTCCAGGAGACCTGACACCCTTACACATACATACACGCAGGCAAAAAACACCAATGCACATAATTTTTTTAAAAAATCATTTAAAAGTGCATGAGAAGCACACCAACTCTGATGCTGCACTCACATGGGTAACTAAGTCTGTCTACCATGCTCATCAAATTTCCTCTGCCCTTGTGATTTGTGTTTACTAACCACTCTGGTTACCATGCGTGGAGATGGTGCAATTTCTCCTCATATAGCTGTCAGTCTTTGCTTTATGAATTTCTGGACCATGTTATGGTGTGCATGAGATTGGAGATGCAATGTCGAATAAATTGTGAAGCTAGCATGGCTCTTGGGAAAAACTTCAGTGCTTATATTAAAAAAAAAAAAAGTAAAATCGACTGATTGAAGCATTCAATTTAAAGCAGAGAAAAGAACAAAATAAAAACAACAAAAAAGGATAAAAAGGATCCAGGCACATGCTTGAAGGAAGCGAAGCGGAGTGAAAGTTGTCCTGAGCTACAGACCAAGTGCACAGCCTGGACTACATAAAATCCTGTCTCAAAAGAACAACAACAACAAATGATCAGAAATTTTTAAATTTTCATTTTTAAAAATCATCGGAAGTTAATTTTTAAAAATGAAAATACACTAAGAAATAAATGAAGCTCAAAGCTGTTTCTTTGAAAAGGTTACAATGTTGGTAAAAAGCTCAACAAGAAAGGTGCAAATAACTATGTAATTGGTTCATAACAAAAAACATCAGTTTCCTGCTTCACTCTGCTCATTCAATCATCTGTATTTTCCAGTCACCTATCCAGACCTACAGAGAATAGTTCTAGGAACCCGAGGCTAAAAACCCACAGACGCACTAGTCTCTTACATAAAATGGCACACAGTATTTGTGAAAATCAACACACATCATTCACATAACATACGAAACACCAAAATGCAGGAAAAATGCTATGCAGATGGTTTTTGCTCCACATCCAGGGAAGAAAAGGAAATCCTGTATTTATTTATACATATTTATTTATATATTTATATATTCAGTACAGATGCACGCTTTCTGAGTAGCTTTTTGGCATGCAGCTGTTTGAGTGTGGCATGAGGATGCCATGGTTAAAGAAGAGGCCTGACTATATTAGACAGTCTACTGATGACTTAAAATAAGGGAATTCTACTTTCCTACACATGTTGTTTCCTTCTTATACCTCAGATTCCTCCCATTCACACCAACACACTCAGATCACACTTTCTGTGTAAGCCAACTGGTTTACAAGACCATGGCCATAAAGATCTATTCACAATTGTGCCACAAAGCAGTTGTACTTAGCATTCCTTCCCCCGGAGCTAATTACATCCTTATCTTCCATCAGTCACTCATTGTTCTCTTCGGCTAGGCTAGTTTGTACCCTCTCTCCTCTCTTACAATCACAGTTATCTCCTGGATTTCTCCCCTTTCTCTCCTTTCTTTTCAATAGTTTATTTATTCACTTTACATCTGGATCACACCCCTCACCTCCCAGTCCCTCCCTCCCATTCCCCCCTTCTCCTTTTTCTATAGCACCTGTTCTTCCCAGAGCCCCCTGCTCTCTCTAAATTGGGCTAGTGACCTGGATATCCCTTTCCCGTTCCCTGCAAAGGACTTTCTTCCTTTCCATATATTGTAGAGGACATGCATATTGCGTTGGGCAAGGTAGCACTGTAAAACTCAACAGAGGTGCTAGGATCTGAAAAATCACACATTTGGGCACGGCAATCCAGTGTTAGTATGGGTGACAATGTCTTCATCAAGTGATCTGATAGTGACAACTTGCATACTCCAGGGTTCTCCTCATGAGATTCTAATGTTGCTTGGAAATTTCTGGATTTGTTGAAATTTTTCATTAGGTTGCTGACAGTGAAGAATCTAATGGCCAAGTCTGCCTTTCTGTCCTAATAGTGTTCCTGTTTCTAATGGCTTATCCCCCAACAGTTTATTTCTCTCTAAATCCTATGATTAAGTCCCATGATAGCACAGGTGGGTCTTTGTCATTCATCACATTTTTGGCCTGTTGGGCCCCTCTAGGTTAAAAACCTGCATCCTTTAGGATTCCCTTGCTGACTAGTTATCCATTTGATTTGTTTCTGAGACAGGATGTCATGTAACTTAGGGTGCTCGCAAACTTACTATGTAGTTGAGGATAACTTTAAACTCCTGATGATCCTCCTGCCTCTGCCTCTTGAAGAGATTTGGATTACAGGTATCTACTACCATGTCTAGTTTGGGGGGATGCTGGGGCTTGACCTCAGGGCTTGTGATACTAGGCGACCATTCCACCAACTGAGCTACATCCCCAGTCCACCAACTGATTCTTATTGCCTCTCCCTTTTCCCCACAGAACACTCCTGGCCACCTGCAGTCTCAGACCATCCTTCAGTCTCTGTATCTTGTTTGTATTCTCCACATGTTCCTCCTTATGGAAAACTCTCCAGTGTTTTTGGACACTTTTCTATCAATTTTATGTCTACTACCACAGCTCTCATTTTCAGTAATCTATCATCCTCTGATTTCTTCAACAGTGGCCTGCTCTTATCTGAAGGATGCAGTTCTATGGCTGCCATCTCTCACCTCAGTGAGAACTCCAGCTTGGAGGTTTTTTGGGGGGGTGGGTGGGAAGGGTGCAGTTTTCAGATTCCTCAGACAAGTTGTTTGGTCTCTTGTTCATGTTCAGTTTTCTACCAGCCCCTAGAGTCTTATTCTGCAAGATGGTCAGAGGTTAAACAGTCCTACTTGTGGGTCTTTCATCTCCCTCACTGGTTTCTACAGAGAATTCTTCCTATCTGGGGCCTGAGCCAGCTCTACCACTTTAAGAGGAAAAAATGAAGATGTCAGAAACTGCCCAAATTCCAACATCTAACTTTGTGGGTCCCTATCTTCAGTACCTTAGGGTTCCCAGTCTCAAGTCTCTCCAAAGTGTGCTGATGGAAGCAGGGATGCAGCTGGGTGGGGCCATGGCAGGGTTGGTGCAGACCAGGAAGCCAGGGTTCTAAGCAGGCTGACAGTTTGTGCTTCCCTGTCCCCTCTTTCCAGACTCCTGACACTCCCCAAGCTCTGTAGGGGTAGACATGTTTCTTGAGCGTCCCATTACTGGCTTTGGCTTCTCTGGCATGTTTGCTTGGTTAATGCTGCTTCAAGTACATTCTGACATCTTTTCAACCCTGCTCAATGCTCTTCATTTCTCCTTTCTTTGTCCTTGGAGTAGAATTCCAGGAGGGCACCAAGGCCAGTACATTCACTATTGCTTCATGTTTAATCAGACATCCCTAAGTGGCCTCCTGAGACTGGAGTAGGGTTCCCCAAGGGGACACAGGAAATGACAGCATCAGGTGAAAGGTCAAGAACAACAGCCTATGCTTCCTATGTTGTCCAGTTGGTTTCCTGGTGCTCTGCATAGTGGGTCTGACTTTAAAAGACACACGCTGACCCTCACCTGCTCACAGTCATGTATGTTCATGAATCAATGCATGAAATATGTTCAAGTTCAAAAGACTCATCTGGTTTTGAAGTTAGCTGACCACAAAGAAGGCAGACACCATAGGCTGGAGCCTAAACAACAAAGCAACATGTTCCCACTTGAGGTAAGCCTCTCAGACAAGGTTCTGCAGAAGGCAGCTTCAGGCCATGTATGGGGGATCATGGATTCACATTCTCCTACTTGACAAAGTATGACCCAATGAAGCCTGTTCTCCATAGATTTGTGTACTATAGCCATGCCATTTGGCTCTGGGATACCTTCAAAGCCAGTCTGAAGGTAACAAAAGGTCTCTCTGCCCTACAGCCCAGTTTCCCAGAGACTCAGCTCTATACTCTTCTTCTGATCAGCTCTGCACATAGATCTTCAACTATCAGGTTACCCACCAGATACCTTGGCAAGGTTTCAGGAGAAAGAAGCACCCCATGACCCCCTAGTAGCAGAGGTTAGGCAATGCCTGCATTGAATGTGGCTCCAGCATATGCAACCATATTGCCTGGGCATGTGGGTTAGTCACTCCAGCCTCAGTCTGTTTATCCAGAAAATGGCCATCATGGCTGTACAGACTGTGTGAGACCCACTGAGTCAGTGCAAGTACATGGTAAGAGGTCTCAGTTGAACTGGCATCTAGGAATACTGGCCTAGCTTTACTACCAAAGTAAAGGGAGGTTTTTTTTCCTTAACTAAAACTAGTCATCAACTACCCAACAAATTACCCAACAGATCAAATAGCTTTTCTTGATCAGGGTTGAGTGACCATATCTTGTGTGATGTCCCTGTACCCTGTGATTTCCACAGATGGGCTTTGCCCTCATCTAGGGGATATGTTCTTGTACAAGTTCAGCACTCTTAAGAAACCTAGAAGCAACAGCAGATGGGGCTGGAGGGATACCTCAGTGGCTAAGAGTTCTTGCTGAGCTTCCAAAGACCAAGGTTCATGTCTCAGCACCTACATGACAGCTTACAACCCTCTATAACTCCAGTTCCAGGGGATCTAATGCCCTCTTCTGGCCTCTATGGGCACTGTACACATGTAGTACATAGACATGCATGCATGCAAAATACTCACACACATAAAACATTAAGTAAAAAGGAGGAAGAGGAAGAGGAGGAAGACACTGGCAGCTGTTTATTGTTCCCATCTGTGATGAACACAGGTGAATTTCCCGGGCAAAAGAACAAAAGTGTTAAAGAACAAGATTAGGACTATAGTCCAGGAACACAGAACAGTCATCCACAGTCCTTAGGAGATGAACAAGCCCTGCCTAGTGATCAAGCTTTTTCCCAGAAATGCTCACATTAGCATTTCTGTTGCTAAAATCTGTCTAGAAAGAACTTTCTCATAGATCCCAGAGTATTCCAATCACTGACTTGCTCAGGCTACAAGAGCAGAACCTAGCTGTCTTTGTCATATCCTTGAAGTTGCAAATCAGTGGCCCCTTTGGAGTTTGGCTACCAAGCATGTTCAGTATGTGATAAAGGTCTTAGCTTTCACACCTAGCTTCTTTGTAATTTATGTGACTGGCATCTTTCTCAACTGACCAGCAGAGAGGTTCTGAGGATACTGTGTAATAAAAGATGGGGTCAATTTTTCTCTGGCCACCTTCAATTAGTAAGAGGCAGAGGTAACAGGATGCCCTGAAGACAGACAGAGGGAGACTATCAGATACAGACACCAGGCAAGACCTCAAGAGGCAAGTCATGGTTTCTGGTCCTTGCTTGTGTCCACCATATCCAGAGCCTGGTCAGCAGGATAATAAGGAGGGTCACGCCATGTACGTGCACTGACTCAGTGAGTCTCACAACTGTCTATACAGCCATGATGGCCATCCATTTTCTGGATAAACAGACTGAGGCTGGAGCGAATAGCCCACATGTCCAGGCCATATGATTGCACAGAGGAGGTCTGAGCAGGAGCTCATTGTGGGTCATGGGGCAGATAATACAAAGACTAGGATATCCTGACAACTATGGGCATGTGCCAACATGAATAAAAAAGCTCTGCACTCCTTGGAAAAAAACCCATTTGCCACTTTTACCTTACCGTTCAGGAGCTGAAGCTCCAGGAAGGTGTTGGAGCACACCTTACACACCCATTGGCCACGCTCAGGCTCCACAGGGACACTGGGTTCAGGGGTGCCTGCAGCTGCAAGACAGTTAGAAAGGTTAGCCACTAGAACAGAGGATAGCCTGTCCCCTAGGTTGAAAAAGATGGAGATACCCAGAGACTCATGAGCAACTGTATTCTAGGCACTATCCTCAGTTTCACATACAATGATCAAGTTCATCCCCATTTCACAGATGAGGAAGCTGAGTAGATATGGTATCCCTGCTACTACCACAGGGTAAGCCCTGTCACCAGATGCAGAAATGTGGCCCCTCCCAGTCACCAGCCCCGTGGGACCAGAGCCCTTCAAATTCCCTAAGAGAAAAGCCTCCAGGAGCTACACTCGAGCTGGGCCTGGTTGTACAGGCTTGCAATACCAACTGCTTAGTAGTTTGGACAAGAAGAATGGAAATCTAAGGCCCACCATGGTTACAGAACAAGTTCAAGGACAGCCTGGAACACAGTGAAGCCCTGTCTCAAAAAAGTTTTTTTAAATGTGGGGTATGAGGTAGAATGCTTTACTTTTATTTTACCTGTAGCAAAACACACACACACACACACACACACACACACACACACACAATTCCTCATTTAAATTTTCAGTGGCTCATATAACAGGGTATCGTGGGACCAACAACAGCCATCTCACAGTGCTTCTGAACCGGCCCATCATATCCCATAAAGTTTTTTGTGATCAGGGTTGTGCCTTGTAACTGTTGTCTGGCCATGAGGCCTGGTACCTAAGCAGAAGTGGGCTCTAACTGTTCAATTTTTTAAAATCCCCAACTGGGGCAAGTGGTTGCTGCCTAGGCAGTGCCTCTAGCCCTCCAATGATGAGACATAGGAATCTGAGGAAGAGGGACAAAGACAGGGGCTCTAAGTACACAAACTGACCTTGGCTATGCAGATGGAGACTGCAGGCTCCTTTTCAAGATGTCATGCTCTCCTGGGACCTACCCTGGGCATGCCTCGGGATCTCGTCTAGTAAGTTTTTCTGTGGGGCCCACCCAAAGCTGCCATTCCTACATGTCATATCCAGATCCATCACCAAGCAGCTTAATATTAATATTCCAGAGGCCACTTGGAGGAAGCTCTTGAGTCTCGACAGTCTCTCAGATCTGCAGCTATATACATACCCACCATGCACCAGGAAAGAACACATCCCAACTCTCTGCATTCCAAAGTAGTGCTAAGAAGAATGAATAGAAACAAGGATGCAGACCACCACTGCAAGGGGAAAAGATATGCAATGTGGAAATTGTCAGGCTGAGATCAAAGATGGAAAAGGTAATAAAAAGGAGGCAGGTGGGATCTGAACCCAGAATGTCCCACCTAGTGTCTGAACTCTTCTTTGTCCGTTTTTAGAAATCTGCTGGTTAGGGACTCCCAGAAATTGAGAATAAACAGAAATAAGAGCCAAATTCCTACGTCCATTCTGGTTCTCAAATATAGAGAGGTTCCCAAGAAGAAATTAAAAAAAGAAGCCCTTGGGGTCCAGCAAGGGCTCTGCAAGAAAAGGACTTGCCACCAACTCCAAACAGCTGAGTTCAATGGGACTCACATGATTAAGAGAACCAAATCCCACAAGTTAAACTTCTGGCCTACACACACACACACACAAACACACACACAAACACACACACACACACTAGTTTTTTTTTTTTTTTAAGGAGCCCTTGGGTCAAGGACTGGGATTCCCTTCATCTAAGCGACCAACCATCTCCTACAAATATCACATGACAATTTGTGGACATCTGCTACTATAGCACTGAGTGAAGACTTCTCATTGGAAGAACCAGGTGGTCATGATGACACAAGATTTGCAAAAGGTAATTTTACAAGGTAGGAATTTTAATGAAAAAATAATAATAGTCAATAGCCAGCAGATGAACTCTTAACTGCCAACTGACATTTCTGAATATAGGAAAATGTCTCAGTTCAACAACGTGAAACTGCCAGAGTCCACAGAAGCCCTGACAGCGTAAGAAGCAGGGCTTTAGGTGTGACCATAGGGCTTTAGTTATGAACACAGGGCTTTAGGTGTGTACATAGGTCAAAACTAAGTTACAGGAGGGTAGGCACATACCAACTGTGAAAAGTCCAGCAGGACACATAGCAGTTGGGCTTAGGACAGAGGGTCACCAAGGATGAAACCAGGAGGGAGGGGAAGATGGGCTTGCTCCACAGGAGTCTGTGGTAAGAGTTACACACTTGCAGATGCCTGTTGAGAGCTCCTCAACATAATGAAAGCATGCATGGTAACTGGTTTGAAAACTAGAAGACACTGGTCTCAAAGCCAGAAGCAGAAGAGAACCAGGGTGGCCAGACTGTGGGCGTGACATGGCTTCCCAGGGACTAGAAGATGTTACCTTCTCTCTTTCTCATTAGAAGGGTGATTCTGAGTCCATGTTTCCCACTCCACCCACCTATTCAGGTCCTTGGGAGGAAAGCAAGCCAGCCACTCTTAATGTGGGCTCAGAGAAACACGTACCCAGAATACAGTCCACAGCCAGGACAAAGAATCCAAGTCCATTTATTTTTCATTTTTTATTTCTGTTGAACATCACAGCTATGGCAGGATGAAATTTGTTTTTTGTCTTTTTTTTTTTTAAAGCAAATGTTCCTCAACTCACAACACTGTCTAATAAAGCTCCTGTTAAGTGAAAATACCAAGCCTGCTGCCCACCAACTATGACAGCAAGTAATATGGGCTGTTTTCCTAGTGGTCACTAAGAGCTGTAGCTGCTGTTTAGCCTCAAGAGAATCCCACCACAGGCTGAGGGAAGACCAAAGCTTATAGTAAAGATTTCCTACCAAATGCTCATCACTCATGCTACCATAAAGTAAAACAAAATAAAACAAACTTCCAAGCTAAAAAACATTACATGTAACCACTGGAAGTTGGAGACCATCATATTTAGGACCTGATTCTACATCTACAAACTGACTTGTATAATAAAGATGCCCATCTAAAGGAACTGTGAAAAGGGCAGAAGGAGAATGAGCCTTTCTGGCTCATGCCCATCATAAAGCCTGGGCCACAGTATATCTCCTGTGGTCCTACCCACCTAGGGTAAGGACAAAGTGATGTCCACAAGACTTGTCCACTCCACCTAGGGGTGGCAAACTCTCTGGTACATACACAAGGCCTAGGGCTAAGCAAAATGCAAAGTCCATCTCTCTTAGGTCCAACCAGGGAACTAGAATCAGTTGGTACTGATTTCTATATGCCTCTCACTTCTCTTCATAGGCCTTGCTCTCTGTGGGCTTTTGTGATGTGGGCAAGGAGGGCTGCAATGCCTGGCTTATGCTGAGGGGGATGTAGTTCATAGCCCAAGCTTTGTGGGTGTGCCATGGAGGGACTTAGGGAAAGGGCAGATGGGTTGCCAGGGAGGTAGGTGACAAGGTGTGAAACTTGCCACTTAAACAGCCAGTGGGGAAGCCCAGGAGAACATATGCCAGCAGCATCCAGCCTGAGACAGCTAGGCAAGTACCCCAGAGGTAGAAAAACATAGAAACTCTAGCTAGCCACCTGATCGACAACAGCCAATGATCTGCACCACTTACAAGTACCTGCTTGCCTGCCATCTGCCCCAAGACATAGTGAACTGTTTCTAGGTTCCAGAGCTGGGGAAAAGCCAACATCTGTGCCTGCTGGCTCCCTGTTTTGTGCTGCTTTATGAGGCTGGCTCCAGGACATATACCAGCCTCTTCCATTCATCAAAATTTCAACAGACTAGAAGCATAGGACAGGTCAGAGCCCTCTGTGTTAGGAACCTACACCTGTGAGATCTTTGCAGAATGTTAAGAACTACTGCCTAAGGCCTTTCAATCACATGATGCTTGGCATAAAAAGAAACCATTTTCATGAGAGGTCGCTATATCTGGGGTCAGAAGCAGAGCCACTGTCCCAACTTTAATGATGAAACTCTTCATGACAATAATGAGCAAGGCTGCTGCCCTGGGAGATGCCTAGGAAAAAGGTAGAACAGGGCAAGTACTGCAGCTACAATGTTGAGGTTTGGTTTGTTGCTATGTTCTATAATGCTAAATGCTATACCAGAAGGTATAGGCCTACGAGTGAATTCTCATATTTACCAGCTTTTGTTGTGCAAACTTTATTCCTTAATTTAAATAAAAATGACAACCACCAATTACGTGAGAAATTAGAGGCAGGAAGACTTTTGAGTTACCTGGCTGAGCAGGTAGGAGGCAGGAGGAGGAGGCAGAGAATGAGGAGGAAAGAAGGTGCCACGGGAGAAGAGGTAACATAAGCATGTGGCCAGGAGAAACATCAAGTATTTGGGGTACATTGCTGGGGAGGTAGACAGGCCAGCAGTTAGAATTCTAAGTAGCTTAGGGGTGACCCTCAGTAACTGTCAAAGTCAAATAAAATAATCATAATCTGAGTCTCATTTATTTGTAAGCTAATAGGAGATAAACATAAATTAATTCTAGTACACTACTATGACTCACTTCTCCAGAAAGATCCTGAACCTCAAATAATTCCTCCACAAAGAAGTACATTCCTATGTGCATATGTATCAAGAAGTACACAAACACATTTTTGCATATGTATACAGATGCACAATCCTATATATCTGTATATACATACAAGTGTATGCACATATGTGTACATCTGAGCACACACAGGCACATACCTATAAACATACATATACCAACATAGGTACACGCCTGTGCATCTGTATATACATGTACATGCCTGCATGATGATACATACACTAATACACATGTATTTCTATGGATCCATACACACCTAACATATATACACCTGTGCATCTGTACAAACATGCATACTCCTGCATGCCTGTACATACATACATTAACATATATAACTCCCATGGATCCATACACTCTAACACATCTACAAATCTATACATCTATATGCATACAAAATGTGCACACTGTGTATCTGCAAATGTCCTGACATATGCACACATCTATACATCTGCAAACACATCTGAACACACACGAAGGTACCTACACATCTATTAATATCATGTATTCTGCAGGTTAAAACAACCAAGTGCACACACCAAGGTATTTGTCTGCACATACCACCTTTTGCATAGGCACACACATACATACATGCTCATGAACCAGACTTGAAGAGGGGTACAGTAGCAGCACTGGCACAGAGCCAAATCCGCTGCTCCAGTCCTGGTTTCCTCACCTTCTGCATTGTGATGTAGCCTGTTCCCTCACCTCACCTTCTACACTGTCACTTGGCCTGGCCCTGGCTCCCTCATCTGCTACACCAATGGCTCTCAACCGGTGGGTCACAACCCCCTTTGAGGGTCCAACAACCCTTTCACAGGGTCACCTAAGACCATCAGAAAACAGAGATATTTGCATTACAATTGATAAGAGTAGCAAAATTACAGACATGAAGTAGCAACAAAATAATTTATGGTTGGAGGTCACCACAATATAAGGAACTGTATTAAAGGGTTGCAGCATTAGGAAGGTTGAGAACCACTGTTCTATACTGTCACTCAGCCTGTCCTGGGCCTCATCTTTTACACCATGATTTGGCTTGACCCCGGGCCTCTGTACTCACAGAAATAAACATTCCTCACAGCATCAAGGGACGGGCTACTGTGGGAACCCTGCAACCAGAGCAAACACTAGCCTGTATTATACTCAAGTGCCTCAAATCACGTTAAGGCAGAAAGGCACTATCTCTCACCAGCAAGGGTCCTAAGATTTGGTGAGCACTGTCTGTCACTCCATATCCTCAGGCATGGTGACAAGCACTGCATTGGTTTCACCTCCCCTCCCCTGTACCAGCTGTTGACCCAGCAACTTCATTGGTGTCTCTGGCAAGTGGCCCAGCCCTAGAGAGGAAACAGGATTTACCCTGAACACTGGAGCAGGCCTGCTTTAGCATCGGCTTGTCCATCTTCTTGGCATAAAAGGCAGCATACCATACACGCAGTTCAGTGCCTGCAGGAATGTCCTTTGAGGTGGTGAAATATACATCACTGCCATGCTGGTAGGCTGTCAGGTTCTGGTGCCCAGGCTCCAGTGCTGGTCGCACTAGCATCATCCAGTTGCAGTCATCCTCATTGGAAGTGTCAAAACATACAGGATGCCCGTCCTTCTGAAATACCTGAGGGAAGGGCCACAGGCTGGTTACCCACCAGTCTATCAGCGTGGCATGGGACCATGGGGGAGATCACACTGCTTCTGGTAAGACCTGTTGACAAGCTGATTACCATGGCCAGGGGATCAGAGAAAGACTCTGTGTCTTAGATGGGTCAGGTTGGTCACAAGAAAGAGGAAGTTGAAGACATGCAACAGGTCCCTCATCATTGACATATATGAGGACTATTTGTGAGCTAGGCGGAGAATAAGACACCTGAGCTCTCCTCCTGTGCAGGTGTCAAGGGGAGTGTAAGCTCTCCTTCTGTCTAGGAATCAAGAAGACCCAGAGCTCTCCTCCTATACAGGAGTCAAGAGAATCTTGAGTTCTCCTCTCTAGACATCATGGAGATCCTGAGCTCTCCTATCCAACATAACAACAAAGAGCTCTCCTCTCAGCTTTGTTGGAAATAGGACCCCCATGGCTCAGGTGGGTACCCAGATAGTGAAATTCTTCTCCTGGTTCTGCCCCAAGCATGACATCAGCAGAGTCCTTCAGTCTAGGTGGGCTGCCCCCAGTCTGCAGAGCATCACTAAAGCTTCAGGGTTAATTGAGGGCAGGGCAGGGAAAGCCTTTAGTATCTTTAGGTTTGAGTTGGCATAGGCATAGGGTCTGTTCTCTGTGGAATGATGACTGCTTCCTCAGGGACCCCCACCCGCTGCCAAGCCTTTCCTGAAAAGATCCTTATTCGTGAGAGGCTCTCAGAAATACAGTAACAAACTGGGAGGCCACCGGGTGCCCAGTGACCCCCTAGTGGGTGTGGAAAGTACATTTCCACCCTCCTCTCAGGGACACAGGGCTTCCCTTGAGACATACAGGTACTCAGAGCTGAGGACAAGTTAATACCTGAAAATAACTTAGAATCGAGGAGGTGAAAGGAAGCCAGACGGGCATAAAGGACCATCTCTAGCCGTGTGCTGGCATTAGTGTTTACCTATAACCTGCAGAGTGCAGACACCAAGCCACCTGCCTTTCTGGCCTCAGATTTAGGCCTTTTACAATATTTCTTACCACAGACCCCTTCTTTCTGCTTTCCTTACACTTTTCTTCCTATAAACGCCTGTCATCAGGCATCTATCTTTTCTGGTCGGCTAAAATCTGTCCCATAAGTTCAAACATCCAAAGAGTGACAAACTCTTGAGGCTATAACACCTAAGACTGGTGGCTGCCTCTTCCAGGTCTCAAACTGAAACACGCTGTCCCCAGGGCTGTAGAGGAACAGCTTAGCCTCACTCGTTTATGTCCCAACTATTTCCAAAGGCTAGCCCCATGTCTAAGCCTCCCCAGCCTCAGAAGGCTTCTGGGGGTTCACTTCAGATCCTCAGCCATTCTTGTAACTGACACCCACTTTGGTTTTCTTGGTGTTATATCTAAGTTGGAAATACCCGTTCTCCCTCAGCCAGATGTGCTCTGTGCAGCCTCCAAGCCCCATGCTGTCACTCGGTCTCTGAGAGCTTCGTGCAACTCACACACGTGAGTGAGATTGCCACACCGGTGCAGGAAGCTACAGAGACCATCGCTGGCTGTGCTGCAGCCACAGCACCTGCTGGGGGAGGAGAGGAGTTACATCAGCATGGTGTCACTCCTGACTGCTCTTAAATGTACTTCCTAAAGACCTACAAGTTAGTAGGTACTGCCTTAACCCTCACACTCTGTAATGTAAAACACACTGAAGCGAAGGAAAGAATTATTCAGCACTTATAAATCCATGCCACTTAGCAGCCCTCACTCCACTCCAACCAGAAGTCATCCAGCCCCAGATTATGAAGGGGCCCTGAAGCCCCTGTCCCTGCAGCTTTTACCTTCAGAGGAAATGCAGATTCTTTCTCCCACTTGGCAACCCTCCTGGACTCAAACGGACCAAACTGTGTGCGCTTGACTAGCTGGGTCACTGCAAACACACCTTCAGCCCCGTCATCCAGGCGCCTGATCTCCAGGTTAGAGGGGAGGGAGGACCTGGAATTAGAAGGAGTCTCAAAGAGGCCCTGCCATTGGCCAGAGCAATGCACTGCCTACAACCCTCCTTAAAGACCATCATGCTTCCAAGATGCACTTTGTCAGGGAACGGAATTTAAGCTCTCTCATAAATGGGAACAGGACTGGCCTAGGCTTGTGAGAACCCAGAGCCCATGCACTAAGGGACACATCTAAATCCCCACACGACAATGCTGACCCCACATTCCTAGTATGAGTGCTGAGGTATAAGAACTGAATCTGACAAAGTTATGGCCTACACTACAAGATTGTATGTAGAGAATGTGAAGGAAGGGAGAAAAAGAGGACACAAAGCATGGTGAAGTGTTTTGTACACACTGAAGACCAGCAAAGGGGCTCTGGTCTGGGTAAACTGGGTATTACCCACTGAGGGTGTGGTTTTATTAACCAGACTAGAAGGTCAAAGAAAATGCTGGAAAAAAGAGGTCATGGAGCTTGGACCTCAGCATGGGTGGGGGACTTGGGCCAGTGGGAGACATATCCAGAAGCAGAGGTAGACAGACCATTGCCCTTGGGGATGAGCAGAAGCTGGGCTAAAAAGAGTCCATGACCAAGGCTGTGCACCTAATGTCTTCAGCTAGATTTCAATGGGCAGTTGGCATCTCTGTCCCAAAAAAGAGCTCATCAGCTCTCTACTTTGGGCAAAGATATTTCAAAACATAAGTCACAAATAAAGATAAATAAACAGGGGTAGGGACCAGTTGAGAGATTTCTAGAAACAATTATAAGACACCAAGCATATCAGTCTACCCTGAATCAGGCACCATCAGAGCCTCATAGGGTAAGTTAAGTTCTTCATGTCTCAGGCTACTGACATCCAGAAATGTAACATTTGTTCTAAGTCTAAAGTGGCTACTACATGGCAGCCTAGCCCCCACCCACCCTTTTTTTTTTTTTTTTTTTTTTTTTTTTTGAGACAGGGTTTCTCTGTGTAGCCCTGGCTATCCTAGAACTTGCTTTGTAGACCAACCTGGGCTCAAACTCACAGAAATCTACCTGCTTCTGGCTCCTGAGTATTGAGATTAAAGATGTATATGTACCACTACCATCTGGCGGGTTTAGCCACTTTTGCTCAGTGGATAAACTGATGAAATCCAGGCTGGCACAGCCCAGTCCCGAGGTTCCTGACTACATCAAAGAAACACACCTTCATGCTTTGAAACTCTTAGATCTCACCTTAGTGGGAAAGTACCTAGCTCCCTGAGTGATGTACTTTCCCCACACATACAGTTTCTCACTTTGGCTTGCAAACTTTGAGATACATGGGACCTCTACACTCTGGCCCCAGCAAACAGGCAGAGAGCCCCTCTTCATAGACTGGGCTACTGTGGGAGCTTTGGTACTCACTCACCTTGCCCTGCTCAGCACAAAGGAGTCCTTGACCATGACCACAGGTCCCAGTTCAGGACACTCTGAGTCATGGTACTGGCTGCAGTCTTCACACCCTACAAACAGACATTGAGTGTCAGAGGGGACAATGTCCAGGGAAAGAGAAATCCAAAGACCACAAAAACGGAAAAAGGGACCCTAATGCAATGAGGTTCCTGAGACATGTGTGCTGATACAAAAACTAGCAAGGGTGCAGCTGTTGGAGGAGGCCTGTCACAAAAGTCACCTCTTAGTGCTCCTGAAAGCACAGAATGCCAAGCAAAAGCCCCTTTTCAAGAGCACCGGTCTATGGCACTTTCGGTTAGGAAGATAAGGATTTAGGATAGTAATAACCCGTTATCCTAAATCTTATAACCCTCATCCTTTCTAAACCTTTGGCTGAGTTTTTTGAGTTAAAGATCACTAAGTCATGTGCCCCTAATGGGAGTCCTGAAGAGAAGTCACCTGAGACCACAGCAGTGCAGCAGACAGGTAACACCCAGGCTCTCAAAGCAAGTCAACAAACTACAGACTCAGAAGAGATCCATGTCTATGCTATACAAACAAAATGTGGATGTAACTTTGCAGACAGGAAGTGTCAATCCCATCTATGTTCTATGGCATCATACCAGTCCCAGACAGGTCTATGGGTCACTTACAGATAAACATGATCTCCTCACTACCATCTTCAGCCATTGCTGATTCCTGTCAAGATACAAAAGAGCCCAGTTAATAGTGAGCTTTTACAACATAGTTTATGTGTGGGTTTTCCTATGTGTATAGATGTACACATGTGTGCACATGTGTGTAAAGGCCAAAGTCACCCTTAGGTGTCAATCTTCTAGAGCCATCTACTGTTTTCCAAGACAGGGACTTTTCCTGGGACCTGGAGTTTGCCAATTAGCCTAAGCTGGCTGTCCAGGGAGCATCAGAGATCCTGTCTCCACCTCCCCAGTGCAGAGATTACATGCTCCAGCCCAGCTTTTTAAATGTGGGTACTGAGGCTAGAACTCAGGTCCTCATGCTTGCCTGGTAAGTACTTAATTGACTGAGCCATCTCTTCAGCTCCCCAACAGTTTTTAGAGATAATGTCTTCTAAGGCTCCTTGCTCCTGTGCAGGAACATAACATGGTGCTTTTAAGAGAATGAACACTGAAATCCTTAATTTTTAACTTTAAATATGTTTTCACCTACTGTAACCATGTTTCTTAGGAAAAGCAATGGATTTGAATGCCCTCATAGGGACCTTCATGAACTCAGAGTCCCACTGTTTCATAGCAGCTGCCATTTAGAAAAATATACACTGTTTAGAAGCTACTTTTCTTACTGCCACTATTTCTCTGCCCTCCCTCTCTGGGATGTGGATTCCTTGCAGACAGTCATTTCTACTGTAATCTGTTCTTCAGTACCTAGCTTGTGTCAAGGCCCTATCATTCCGAGTGGGTAACAAGTAGTGTCCGATACACACCATGGTGGGTTCTTCTGACCCTACATAGACCTTTATCAAGCTATTTCTATTTTCCATGTATCCTTTGAAGGCTGCCTCAAAAGCCATCTACTAGACAGCAGACCACAGACCAATCCTGTATCAAATGTGTTTCAGACAGGGTAATGCAGGTGTTGTTTGTTCTGGGATATCAGATACCTAAGCTAATATAGATATAAAAACACCCACTTTAGTCAGTTTGGAGAAAAACACAAGGTGAGATGCACCCATTGTTTCCCACTCAACAATCCTCCTGACCCCACATCCTTCCTGCCATCTGATCATGATCTCTCTGTCTTTCTGGTGCCTACTGCTGGTTATTGTCTCAGGAAAGGATGCAAGCTGATACATGCTTCTTGAATGTTAGTCTCACTTGCCCTCCAAACCCATTCTGACCCCAGCAGCTTTAAGATTAGAACACAGGTAAGTAACATAAAGCACCAGTGAAAACTCAGACTGGCTGAACAAGCTATTACTGACCAGAGAAGGGAAGGGCCAATAGCATCAGGATGGGAGAAGAGAGGTACTATACAGAATCCAGGGAGATCTAAGCTTAAAGTTTCCCAAGTTGCTTAAAAATGTTAAAAACAACAAGCACATTAATCCCCAAACATAGTACAACATTTTCTTTTGCTGGAATTGGCATTTAAGCTAGAAGCCGGCTCAAGGGCCTACTAACTCTAACCCAGTTCCATGCCTCTGCCTGGGCTCTCAGGACTCCTGGCAGGTAGGTACCATATGAAATGGGTTCTAATCCAGGATGAGGACAATGGCTGGTCACTGAGCAGAAAGCAAGAAGAGACTGGCTCAGCTTCAGGGGATTCAGTCTGTGGTTGACACTGCTGGCTGGAGGCAGCATATCCTCATATCATATTATCATAGTGCAAGCATGTAGAGTGAGCAAAGACACTCCCTGCAAGGTGGCTGAGAAGCAAATGTCCCTTTCAAGGGCATTTCCTAATGACCTACTTTCTTCCACTAGGTTCTTCCTCCTAAAGGTTTTGCTCTCACCCACTGGTACTATCAGCTGGGACCCAAACTTTTAACTTACTGTTATAATTGTGTAAAACACACAACTATAACAAAAAGGTAATTTAACACTTATGTGTTACAAGAGCCTGAGGGTCTATGTACCACATCAGGAACCCAAACTCTACCCTCCAGCCACACTCAGGTCAGAGAGCTCTGCAATCAGAACATGTAATAAGAAGCTATCATTAGCTGCAGCTAGATCCCGGCAAAATACAGAACACAGCCGATAAAGCTAATCAGAGAGAGCGGAGCAAGAGAAAAAGACTGTACTCTGTTCTGCTTGTTTTGGAGCCTGAATTTGCGCACAGAGGTGTGGTACGATGCTTTTCCTAGGGCAGCAGCCCAGCCTCCAGATCCACCCCTCACTGCAGTGCAAGGACAGGAATCCTAAGATGCTGATGTGAGAGGAACGGGAGGACAATAAAACTGCTGCAAAGCCAGTCACTTACATGGTGCTTAACACGAGAGTCCTGAGCATTCTTTACTAGAAGTATCTGGTCCCCATAGCACAGCCTCTAGTGACCTTCTAAGCAGAGGTCACACACGGTGATGTGAGTTTTCCAGGTTTGCTCTTGTCCATTAATGTGCCATGAGTGCTCCTTTGTAAAAGTCCAGTCTCCGGATTTCTATGACCCTCACACATTAACGAAACAGTGCTGGTGTAGTTACACTTACCTATGATCCCCACACCAGTCTGGGCTATTCAGGAATAGCTTGTCTCAAAACCAAAAATGAGAAGGAAATCTCCAAAGAAGGAATTATAAAAATATTATTTTTATACAAAAGGGGGGGGGCATTAAATTTTTTTAGAGAAAACAGTGGCTCTTTAGTGTTTCAGAGTATGTTCTGTAGATCAGGAAGTAGCAGCAGTGCCTGTTCTGCCTGGATGCTCAGACACTTGCCCAGCAGGTGGCTGGGACCCAGCAGGTTTTGCACTCTCCAGTTGACTCATCTGTGCCCAAACCTAGCCCACAGCTATAGCAGACCATAAACACGGCTATAGTAACAGAAAGCCACTATACAAGGGAAACAAATGCAGTGAGTGTCCAGAGATTCTGTCAAGGACCTCCTGAATTTAAGTAGTTGGTGACAGTGGACTCCAGGTGTACCTTCCCCAGCACTGACACAGGCGTCTACACAGCCTGCCCCAGGTGACATGTGTAATAGCAATATTCATTCTCAAAGCGACAGGTTCTAGAATTACCTAGCGGGCTGAAAGGGGACTGTCCAGATTAGGTTAACCTGTGGGTGTGCCTGTGGTTATCTAGTATGGGATAACTTAAGGAGGAAAACCTACCTTAACTGTGGGCACACTATTCCATGGGCTGGGGTCCTCAGCTGAATAAAAATGAGAAAATAAGTTGAGAACCAGCATTCTTCACTCCTGTTGTCATGCTTTCTCCACTATGATGCAATGTACCCTCAAGCTGTGAGACAAAATGAGCCCTTTCTCCTTTAAGTTACTTTTGTGAGGTATTTTATTGCAGCAACAGAAAAAAAACCAATTAAGACAAGGATGCTAGTGTGAACATTCGGTCTACTTACCCCAAGCTTAACCATGACGCTATATTGATGGAGATCTGGGCAGGGAAGGACAGCATGAAGATCAGTATAGATAAGCACAGACCCACACACACCCAGCCAAGTTTCTATGATGATAGAAGTGATTCAGTGGAGAAGGGAAGGCCTTCTTTCCTATAAATGGTGCCGGGATGACTGGGCATGCACACGCAAAAAATTAACTCTGACCCCATATCTTCAAAACAAAACCAAAAAACCACAAATCTGGACATGGTGAATAGGTAATTGCAGCATTTCAAGAAGAATCACATATTCTAGGTCAGCTGGGACTACACAGAGGACCCTGTTTCAACATACACCATTAAATCCATTGGCTATGCCCATGTGGCTATCTCAGTTGTCTATTCTGTTCTGAGGGCTGCTCTGCCCGTACCATATGGAAAAAGCACACTCAACAACCTGCCACTCTAGCCTTACTATGAGGCTTCATTCCTTCTGGCTGCAGTCTTTTCAAAGATGGTTCCTTATATTATGGTTCCTTGGCTCTCCATCAAATTCTTCCTCCTCTTCCTCTTTTTTTTTTTTGTATTGTTTTGTTGAGATAGTGTCTCACTATGTATCCCTGAAACTTACTATGTAAATTAAGATAACTGCTTAAGATATTGTCTCACTATGTATCCCTGAAATGAGAAGGAAATCCCCAAAGAAGGAATTATAGAAAATATTATTTTTGTACAAAAGGGGGGGGGATATTAAATTTTTGAGAGAAAATAGTTTCTCTCCAGTGTTTCAGAGTATGTTCTGTGGACCAGGAAGTAGCAGCAGTGCTTTCCAGTTTGCTATGCAAATCAATTTATCTGTTTGCCTCTGCAGTGCAGGGATTACAGGCATGCCTTTTTCTGCTGGGCTTCTCCATAGAACTTTAGGATAACCTTGTTTACAGCTGTGAAAAGATCTTGATAGAGTCCAACACACAGACTTAGCTCCACCTCATACCCCAACCATCCTCATGCATGTAATTCATGTTTTAAGGAATTTTCTCACATTAAGTCTTGGCAGTCTGAGCATGTTCTTCACTTACAATTGATCTTAGCTTGAACAGTTACAGCTCAAGGATTTGAGAGCCAGTTCTGGTCTAGAGGCCCTGGGGACTTCTGTTTAAACAAGAGGGTTACTACCTTTCTCACTGGCACAGGCTTTCATGACTATATTAAAATAGGAGAGAAATCTCTATGGGGAAAAAGCAGATGAACAGTTTCCCAAACTCTGTACTGTGATCTACTTTTGATATGTGCTGAAGAAGGGATGCTGTGTTAGGCAGAGAGAATCCTGAGCTAAACACTTGAGAGCACTGCAGACCCTGCTCAAGTCACACACCGGGCATTGGAGGACTGAGGAATCTCTCAGAATTGATCTGCTGGGATCAGGGCAGGCCAGCAGCTCATCAGCCTAGCGGGGTAGAGGGAGTTTCCCTTTGTGATGGACAGGCTGAGGAGCCAAGGATTATAATCAGCCTGTATTTGTAGTACAGGAGTGTTAGATGCCAGAGACCAGCACATTTGTCACTGCTGACTCTGGGGCTGATTGTTATCCTTTCCTAGGCCTTGGTTTCTCACATTTAAGGCCTTTATGGTCTGCTACAGTCTTCCTACTTGTAGTCTCACTACCTTGTCCTCCTATGCTGCTTCCTGCCCATTTCCATGTAAAGACAGACACCTGTGGGTAAGTGTTTTACCTAGATGCAAATGCAAAATGCTTCCAGCATGCCATCCATGCCAGAAGAACAACCAACTGTTGGTCACCTAAGCTCTGGCCTTGTGGCTTCCTAAGCTCATTTCCTGTGAAGCACAAAGGTTTCTCACACTATTTAATAAATGGTCCTTTCTGGTTTCCCTGTCTGTTTTAGTGTCTTTTCCTGCTGCTAGTTATAAAATACTCTAACAAAAGCAACTTAAGGAAGACAGGATTTATTCTAGCTCACAAGTCAAGGTCAATCTTGGCAGGGACGTCAAGGGCAGCAGGAGCTTGAAGCCACACCTCACAGTGGATTCATACTCAGGAAGTAGATAATGATAAATACTTCCCAATGCTCAGCTGGCTTCCTCCATTTTACACTGTCCAGGATCCCCTGCTCAGGGAATGGCCCTGCCCATAGTCAAGATGGATCTGCTCACATCGGTAAGCCCCACAGGTTTGTCCAGAGGCCACTCTCCCAGGTGATTCTAGATTGTCAGGTTGACAGTTAATATGAAGCAGCACCCTGTGCCTGCCACCCTTCTAGACTCAGCACAGCTTTGCTCTGAGCCTAGGCTTACCTCCCTCTGTTGGTCCCACTCATTTACCTCTTTGCCCAACTTTAAAGTTCAGACTCTTCTTCTCCTGCCCTAGTGAGCACCAAAGAGCAGCTGCCAGTAGGGCAGGTGCACAGCAGGCCCCACACAGCTCTACAGCCACACGCTGAGCAGTGTCACTCACCTGACCCTCTACAGGAGAAATGGTCCATGCAAACAGAAGCGAGAAGGCCAGAATCCCTGTCTTAAAATACGATAGGGTACAGTAGCCTTCTGCTGTGACCATAGCGGCCAAGCTATAGCTACAGCAATCTGAACTACTGCTCATCAGAAAGTCCTGTGCTGACCCCATAGACATCCAGGCCCAGGGTGAGAGCACAGGGTACCTTGCTGAGCCTCTCTTCTCACCAGCTCCACTTCTGCATCAGCTCCTGCAGATGGGGTTCAAGTACTCGCCTGACCTAACTTTACCACTTGCAATCAGACCTGCAATCAGACACACCTGTGATCAGACGCTGCTCCTCCACTTGATGATTTTCTTTTCTGAGTGTGTGTAGAGTTTGCTATGGACGTGCCTATGGGGAGATTCTGCTGCTAGAGTAGAGGAGGCTGCACATTCCCACTTTCTCCATAGCTTCGCCTAGCTGATTAGCAGCAGGGCAATGAGGTGGGCCCCATGTCCCATTACACTTCTCCAATGCCTGCCTGTTTTATCCCTTCCCACCACCGCTCTTCTCAAGTGCATTACTGTTGTCTGTGCTCCTCCTCTGCTTCCTGGGTTCCTCCCCTGCAGCTTCCCTGCAAAGCCTGGTTATGGTCTGAGTGTGCTTATTTGAACCTTGAGGCACAGCAAGCTGCCAATGCATAGCAATCTCACTCAGAATGCTAGATGCTGCAGATGGAACCCTTGTGGCTGGCCTACAGCTTCCAGCAACACACCACCATGTCTTGTTTCTTTCCAGTCAGCAAGGCACTTGTGTTCAACTTCCACCTCCAGATCCCTCCAGAAGATGTGGTTTAGCCCCTATTATTTGAGGTCTTAGGGCTGGGCCTGCCATTCTGGCAGCTTGGAGTCCTCAACTGAGGTTGTCTAGCCTTTTTTCTTTCCTAATTTCTCCATCCTTTCTGACTTCTTAGCTCATCTGTGTTTCCAATGTTCACTTCTGGCTCTTGCAGAGGAGTTCCTGGGCAAAAGAAAGATGTACAGTGTAGTGCCTAAAAATGAAACTGAGGTAGTGTGTCCTTCAACTTGAAGATCCTAGCTCAACCAGTTATGATGGCAGAAATCTGGCAGCCAGTAAGGGCAGAGTTCTAGAAGCCTCTTGCCTAACACACTGCACTAAGCTAAGCAGCACTGTGATTCATCACAATAAAAGGCAAACTTGCCATCACTAATTAGCATGTGTTCCTCAAACTTAGAAAATGCCAAAAGCCCGCATAGAGAACTAGACACAGGGAATACGCTTCTCAAAGGCGGCCTCTTAGCTGGATGTGTTGGCTCTGCAAACATCTGTAGTCCTAGCACTCACAGCAGAATAATCAAAGGCAGACTCTTAACACAGTAGGTATGTTCCCTTCTCTCCAGTCTAATCATATCACCCCTGCACACCCCTGGCAATGGTCAGGACTCAGGACACACTTGGCTTCAGTACTGTTCCTCAAGCCTTGTCATTTATCCAAGGTTTCCTGTTGATACTGACACTTCCTCAACCCTCAGAACTGTGAGTAGAGGCCCAAGGCATATCTCAGTAGAGGGAAGTGGGGTCTTGAAGCAACCCAGATCACGTTTACACAAGTTCACCAACAAGGCTCATCAGACCCCATCAGACTCAGTGCCTGCCCCCACCCCATGTGACAGGATGGAAAGGATGAAGGACTCCAGCAGGGCACCCACAAGTACAGGTTTCCTAAGAATTTATTCAGGTCCCCTTCCCAGCCTCCATGTCACCTACTGCTGTTTCCTCTCCCAGAACTGCTATGATGTACATGTGGTCTCAAAATTCTGGCTGTGATACAGCTGTCACTATGATGGTATCAGGTGAGTGGGCCTGAAAAGTGACTGAGTCACAAGGTGTTATCCTCACTCATGGGCCTATACAGCCATGGTCTACCCCTCCTCGAACTTTCATCAGTGATGCTCTCCCACATGATACTGCAAGATGGCCCATACCTAAAAAGTAGGTTCCATGGCCCAGGTTCTCCAACCCATTAGGGTAACCTGAGGATGCCCAGCCTATAGGGTTCCTGGTGCTCTCTTAACTCGGCTGGGAACAGTCTCCATATGTTCTCACTCCTTATAAATTACCTAGTCTGGGGAATTCTGTCATTTCACCAGCAAACAGAATAAGCTAAAAACCTTCCCTCCATCTGTCAAATACTCACCTACTTTTAATAAGGCTTATCCAACAGCACTCTTCTTGCAAGTTCTCTTAGTCCACGACTGCGCACCAGAAACAGGCCTCCCGCTTTGCCCTGGAAACCCTTCCTATTGCATCTCTCTGGCAGTATCTACGGACACTCAGAGCTCACACACCGAAACAAAAAGGTCTTTGCCTGGAGGTCACCTGTGTAACCTTCCTTCTCTTTCCTTCCACTATAAAAGTCTCCGGAAAAACGCTGGCTTCCTCACCTTCCATGACAGTGGTTCTCTACCTTCCTAATGCTGTGACGTTCCTCATGTTGTGCTGACCCCCAACTATAAAATTATTTCTTTGCTATTTCATAACTGTAATTTGCTACTGTTACAAATCATAACGTAAATACCTGATATACAGGAACTGCTTCTGGGGCTGATGGGAGAACCAACCTTGGCTAAAGCAAATGGCTCCACAGAACACATCTCTTTGTAGCCTACGTCCCCCTCTATCATTATCTCAGGTGCCTACCTCCCCTCAGATGTTTTTCTTCAGTCATCAATCTTTTGCTTTGCTTCCCTCACTGGACACCCTATGTCATCTGTATCTCTGTGTACACGTAGTGACACTCCCCCTCCCCAAATATGGCACACAGTTGAAAGGCACCTCCAAGCCAGGATCTTGGTGCAGCACTTGCCTCTCCCTAGGTCTAGAGCAACCCCTGAAGAATACCTGACCCCTGGTACCAGGCACAGCACTCTCTCTGCCAACAGCCCCATAAAAGTATTTCTCTATTCTCCATTCCCAGCTTATCTGATCAGGCCAGGTTTAAGAGCAGCAAATGAAAATTCCACTGACCTCTAAAACAGATCTTCATGTCACTCTTGTAAATGCAGTTATGAAAATGTAAGCCTCATGACAGGATGGCCCCAGTCACTTCCAACTCACAGGAACCAGCTTCCCTTTAAGCATCAGCAAGCTGACCCCGCCTCTTCTCTGTACCCTCCTGCCTCCTTCCCTGGAGATCCTAAACCGTCCATTACACACTGCTGCCTACAATTGCTCTCCTGACGCCCCTGTTGTAACTTCTCGCAACACAAGTATGTCTATTCATTGAATCAGACATGATTTCACAGGACCACAGGCTGCACTCATTTCTTCTGGGTGAGCTGTAATGGCCTTCGATGAACTGTCATCCAGAACCCAAAGAAAGGTCTACTTTAATAAGCTGGTTCAACAAAATACATGGGGCATTTTATGGTTCTCTATTATTTCACCTGCTGACAATAAATGACCACTATAGCTCTTTTCCTGGGAGATCAGAACAGAGAGCCACATAGGTGAGGAGACAGAGAAGGCTGGGAACAACAAAGCTTCATGCCTACCCTTCTGAATTAGGAGACAAAACTGCCAGTCAGGGTTTCAAGCTGCTGGAGGGTGGGTATGTAGTGACTTCATGTCCCTCCTATACCTGCGGACCAAGACTACCAGGGCCATAGCTACACCAAGGCAGGGGATAAATGGATGAATGTGATCTCCTGCTCTGGGTGAAGGAAGACCTACCCTAGGAGACTCTAAGGGAGAGTCTGTCAGGTCCCACTCATGCCCACAGACTCTCAGGTGCCGCCTGGACTGTGGGCCAGCTCTAGGATAGCAGCCATGTGCTGGATCATCTCCTCAGTGTTTCATTCTATTTTTGGGTGGGGTCTACTGGCCTGTACTCTTGTGTGCTCTGGCTTTCCAAGGCTTGCACAGGCTCAACTCTAAGGACACAGATCCTGTGCCAGTCCTGCTCAAAGCTCTCCATGCCATCATCCTGCTGCTTCTCCACACTGGTCCACTCACTGGCATTTCCCAGCCTGGGATCCTGACTATGTTCCAACACAGTCCTCTGTGCACTAGCCCACTCTGCTTTCCACCAAGGTTAGATTTCCTCATAGAACTTGTCTCCTACTAAATCACCCTTCCCAGATAGATGGTTCTGGTCCCTGAACTTTCTTCCTTCATGTCGTTGCCTCTCTTGTGTAACCATTGTTACTTATGGTCTACACTGCCTCCTGCACATTTTCCATTGCTCCTTGGGTGTATGAAAGGTGTCAACAAACATTTACCACAGAAATGGCCTGGTAAATCAATCTGGGTAAAGTGTCTTGTACAGGTGTCAGCCATATATTACAAATGAGAAACTGAGTCTGGGCAGCCTTTAAGCCACTGCTGGTGAGCAGTTTTAATCTCTATTACACCTGCAAAATGCAGCAATGCCTTCCCTACCTTCTGCACAGATAACCTTTCAAGAAAAAAAAAATGACAGGAGAACATCCTATGGGAACAGTGGTCCTTCTCAAAGGTAATCTCTTTAAGACAGCCTTGTAATTGTAGGTGACTTTGTCTGTGTGGCCCAGGCTTCCCTGAAGATCAACTCCTGCCTTAGCCTCCAGAGTACTGGGATTATAAGCATTTGCCATCAACCTAGTGGTGTTTTAATTTACCCATTTGTCTTCTGGAAACATAAACCACCTTGTCTGTTCCCCAAAGAGAACTAGTATATTCTTTGCTGACATTTGTGCAAAAGCATGAATCACAGAAAAACAAACCCCATAAGGAGAAAACTTGGTGCTTTTTCCCTTTAATAATCCGATCTAAAGGTTTTTAATTTCAGTATAAAGCAGTGATTTCAGGGCAAGTCTGAGGAAGCAGCTGCAGTAGGTAAAATGTGGAAAGCCGGTAGGTCTGAAGCAAAATATGGTTGGGGTGTGTAGGTGATCATGTCTCAGCAACTACATCTCCAGGGACACTTGTCTCTGGCACCCATGAGTGGTTCCCACAGTCAGAGGCTTCAAGTTTTACCCTTAAAACTGCCTTCAGGACCCCAAGCAGGGCTCTGCACTAGCACCTCCAATGGAGGATTCTGACCGGCTCTAGCATATGTTTTTCAAAGAAGCGTTGGCAGCTTTAAATTCAGGCACAACTCCACGTGTCTCCAGCTCACATTCTTGCTTCTACCATTTTAAACCGCCTCGGAGGAGGGGGACGCTTGTGAGCATGTGTGAAGAGGCCTTCCATCCACTGCAAGAAGGGTTGGGGGGGGGGGGATAAGCGCGCCATCGCCCACCACGGTTTGGTGTCCTACCTCTGCCCTCTCAAAACTCACCTCGGGAGCATGCAGGCTCCACCTGGCCCTGGCCCCCACCAGTCCACCCTCTTCCCCGATAGTAGGCGGGCACATGTCTCCAGCCTGTCTTGGCACTGTGGTCTCTGGGCCACCAAAAGGTAGAGACGAGTAAGGCGCCAGGGCCTGGGAGCCACGGCACAGCCTCGGACTTTCTTAAACGCCAAAGGGGCTGGAGACCAAGGCCCCTCCCTGGGCTGTGCCCGAAAACCGGGTAAGGCGGCTGGGTAGCCGGGAAGGGACTGTAGGGACCTGAGCCGGGAACCACGCAGGGCCTGGCTGTGGCCGCTGGGCCTGGGAACACTGGGGCGCAGCGCCTGAGCCCGTGCCGGGGCGGGGGGCGCCCAGCACGCGAGTGGGCGGCCGAGCGCCGGTTGGCGTGGGCCGAGCGCGCGGCGGGCAGTTGGCACGGGCCGGGCGCGCGGAACCCAGGCCGGGCACTTAGGGCAGAGGCCAAGCCCGCAGCGGCGGAACCCGGCGGGCGCAGGGCGATCCCGGAGCGGCTCCGGAATCCAGCCGGGTTTTGACTCCGATCGCCCACGGCGCCAGCGGCCGCGACTGTAACAAAGAACAGGCGGCGCGGCGGCCGGACCGGGGCGGGCGTGGGGGGCGCGGCTGGAGGCCGGGCCCGGGCCAGGCGCGGGCCGCGGACCGCAGCGAGGGGCGCGCGGTGGGGCTGCGGCGAGCACGGGCCCGGGGCTTTACCTGCCTGTGGAATGTGCAGAGCGGGGTCGGATCCGGACTCCGGGTTGCGATCCGCTCCGGAAACTGCGCAGCACCGGAAGCCGGGGGGCGGTGGCGCGGCATCGTGGGAGTTGTAGTGCGCAGCGCAGGCTGACGGGGCGGGCCCAGGGCTCGGGGTGTACCTGGAGCCCGGGACTTCAGGATACCTTAACAGGGAGTCAGGGATAACATACTGTGTGTAGTGGGAGCTGGCTGAGGCTTTGTACACAGTAAGCCTAGGAAACGGCTGCGTGAATTGCGAAACCCAGGGACGGAGATGCATGATTGCAGACATGGAGGATGATTGCAGGGCATGGGGAGCGGGCAACTGGCAATGTGGATGGGGAACAGGAGAGAGAATGTATAAAGAGCTGATGAAGCAGGCTGTGAGGATCCAAGAGAAGGAACTGAGTGAACAAAAAAGCAGGGGAGAGGAGCTGCGTGATCCATGAGAGTTGGCCAGATGGTATGTGGACTGAAGAGTTAGGGTTAGAGCAAGGTGTGCATGTTTGCGAATCAGGGAGATAGCGTAGTGAACCGAGCGGTCAAGGACATCTTTGTCTTTCAAGACACTTTTAAAACAGATACACACCCCACCATCCCCTATACCACTTTCATTGGTATTGCTCTAAAGTGCTCAGAAGGCCACTTCTTTCAACTTCTACATATGAAACAGGACTAAGTGTATAAATAAAATCAGGTTGTTTATAGGAGGAAAAATTGACTGGTCACAGTAAAAAAATGTAAATTTGAGACTAAGGAAGACATGGAGACTGAATGGATTATCGCCTACTATAAGCTTTACACTTTGCCTTGGAACAGAGTATGAAAGCAGACTTACTTGAAAGACTTTCCCTTGAAAAGGGCGCTCTCAATGTCAGGGGTCCCTGCTCCTTCATGGCCCCCATAGGAAGTTGTGACCTCAATGTTGTTTTCACCATATTTAGCTGCCTAAGCACTCAGGTCACCGTAGTGGTGACCCAAGAAACCAGCTACTTTTTGAGCTGGCAAGAGACTTCGGTATCCTCGTGATACTGGTTTTGCATACATTCAAAATACAAAAGTTATGGGGTTATTCAGCTTTCAGAGGAAGATCTTGGAGGCCAAACAATGTTATAAGGTCAAAATAATTGTGGAGAGCCACTGAAAGGACAACTGATGTTTGAAGCTAGTAGAGTAAAAATTGAAAAATTAGGGAAAGAGATAGGAAGTTAGAGGTACCAGGAGTGTGGGATACCTGCTAAAATACCTACATTCAGCAAAGCTAAGCCCAAGAGAGAAACATGTGGACTAACTGTGGTAGGCTGCTGTTCCTGTGAGTCTTTTTTGCTGGCTAGTTCATGAGAAGGCAGGGCCTGAGTCTGCCCAGTCTAATAGTATAGGGGTGATGCTAAGAATGAATGTGTGCATTCTAGAATGACCAAGGGTGGCTGATATGGACCAACCCTAGCAGGGAAGATGGGTTGTTCAGAATTCCTCTGGAGGTGCCAGCAGAGATCAGCCTGGATAGATGGTAAATCGTGATCAGTTTGGCCCTCTAGTCCCCTCTTGGGATGCCAGCACAAAGCATACCTTGATGGTCTACAGAGGAGGGAACAGTCCCCCCGACCCTCCAATCCTAACATACTGTGATCCCAGACACAGACATTTGCCGTCACTGCCTTGCCCTGTGCAGTGTGTGAGGCTGAGGAACTGGGAGCAGGAATGCTGCCATTTCTCCAGTAGTGAGGTCTCCTCTCCTGTTGGGGTCTGAATGAAAAAGGCCTCCCATAGGATCAGGTATTTGAACACTTGATCCCCAGTTGATGCTGCTGTCTGGGGTATGTTATGGAACCTTTAATACTGGTTCTCGGGCTGGAGAGATGGCTTGGTGGCTAAGAGCACTGACTACTCTTCCAGAGGTTCCTGAGTTCAGTTCCCAGCAACCACATGGTGGCTCACAACCATCTGTAATAGGATCCAATGCCTCTTCTGATGTTCTGGTGTGTCTGAAGACAGCTACAGTGTACTCACATACATTAAATAAATAAATAAATAAATAAATAAATAAATCTATAAAACAAAACAAAAAGACTGGTTCTCAGACTTCCCAACACTGCAATCCTTCAATATGGCTTCTCATGGTATATCCCCCAACCATAAAATTGCTTTTGTTGCTCTTCATAACTGTAATTTTGCTACTATTTTGTAGCAAATTTGCTGTGTAAACTTGTAAATTTACTACTGACATAATGTAGCCTTAGGTGACACCTGCGAAAGGGTCTTTCAACCCCTAAAAGGGTCACAGGTTAACAACCACCAATTTAAGGGGTACAGCCTTGCTGAAGGAAGTACACCACTGGGTTTTCTGAGTTTATAGCCTTGCCTCATTTCCTGTTTGGATTTACATGTGAATGACAATGTAACCAGCCAGCTTCCCGCTCTTGCCCACTGTGCTTTCTCTGATGATTGCCATGCCTTCCCTGCCATAATGGACTCTAATCCTTCTGAAGCCATGAGCCAAAATAAACACTTTCTTCCCTAAATTGCTTCTTATCAGGGTATTTTATCACAGCCACAGATAGATGCCACCTTTGCTGCAGAAAATGGATGGGGCTTGGCTAGGGTGACTCATCCTGATGGGCAGATGACAGTGATGATGGCCACCCCACATGCTGTCTCAGAGGCAAGCAGGTTGAATAGGGCTAAAGAGTGAGCAAGTCTGCAATGGTCTCCCTGGTGATTCCTCAGTGCAGCATCTCTCCAAATGCATGTGCATATGGCAGGGCAAAGTGAAGGAGACCACAGAAACTGAAGACCACAAAGGTGATGAGATGCTTGCAGCAGACAGCAAGACTGTCCCAATCCTACCCCAGAAACCACTGCCATATCCCATGAAAGCATAAATGCTGTCACATACCCACAGCTTCCATGGCTAAGCTATTACCTATTCTCTCTGCTGGGATGCAGCACTGATAGCAAGGACCCAAACTGATGAATATTCCCCTGCCTTCACTCCCCAAACATGTCTCCCACAGGCCATAAACGGGCACAGTTTGGGGACCTCAGCCAGGACAGATTCTGGCTTGCAGCACCCACAATTCATCATCTCCCAGAAGCTCCCTGAAACTGCTAAAATCTAAACTGTAAATTTTAGCCCCAGCATGGCCTGGGTGGTGCTCAATAGCATACAAAACATAGATAGGAACACGAGGAGGAAAGTCCATTGCCCAGAATGAGGGTCAAAGCAGGTATTAGTACATCTTTTCTGTACCTGGCTGCAATGGCCAGTCATACAAAAGGACAAAGGATGGCAGTAATTAAAACATAAGAGAAGCCCCTGGTATTCTTAGGACAACCCAGCACTTGGAAACAAGTCAGCTTAAAGTTTTCTGTAAGCACATTTATTTCTTGAGAGGTCAATAAAGTTCCAGCCATGTCTTACTGCATGGCATCCTGAGCCACCCATGTTTGTTGTAACAAATACAATCATTTTTACAGATGCCAGTTGCCACACACCAGGTTCAGCTTCGCCACACACCTGGGAAGCCTTTACTTTTATTCTCTTTGCCACAGAGATTTGACGTGACAGTGGACAGAAAGCCACAGTTTACAGCTCGAGGGATAATCACATCTTCATTCCAACATCAGCAAAGTAAGCAAGGCAGCTTGGTGAGCCCAAAACATATTTATACACAGAACATGGCCATTTTTTTTTTTTTTTTTGTAAAGAGCCAGAGGGATAGGAGCTTACACTGCTGGTTTGAACAGGGTCTTTGTCCCTGTGCAGGTGCTTTGGTCCTGTTGGGATAGTAGAGACAGTGCCTGGTTATCAGTCAGTGCCCACACCTGTTTCTGTGCCTGGTTGTCAGTCAGTGCCCTCACCTGTTTCTGTGACAGACACATTTTGCCTTCTACCATCTATCAACTTGAACTTTGAAAGTTCAGGATTGACAGCCCTGAGCTTGCTAACCGAAACAAACAAACAAACAAACAAACAAACAAACACAAAACCAAAACAACAACAAAACACACCACTTTGGGTTGCAGCAATGTAAATTAATCTTTCCCTTTCTGCATAAGAAAATTCACAACTCTTTTCTGTAAATGTGGCCAGGGAAAACTCAAACAAAAATCTGATTTGGAACTGGTCAGCAATAAATGGTCAAGTAGCCACAGTAGGAAGCAGGGCTAGTTTTGAACTTAAACTAAAATGTAAAATAAAGTGCTTTGTCTAAATCCTCTTGCTCATAGTGTGTTTTCAATCAGAGCAAGAGAGCAATAGTTCTGTTACTGCTACTCAACATCACACAAACAGTTCCATTCAGTCCCTGCATGAAGGACAGGTGAAATGTGGCCAACTCCAGCCAACCTGAGCTCTGCTTCCAGATTCACAGGCACATGAATTAGTGTTTATGAAAAATTGCTTTAAAACCAGCACTCTGCCAAAATCTTAAGACAGAAACTGAAGTCACCAAAGAATGTAGTGAAGATTGTTGGACAGAGGTAACTTATGCCTGTGTGCTGTTGGCACCTGGTACATAATCTTAATGATGTTCATTTCAACATAATTACCCTATACTACGAAGAAACAGAAGTGGATAAACAGCTTGGAGAAGGGATTTTATAGTATGAGGAAGGCCCATTTCCTCAGGTTACTCCCTGAGGCTATCTGTTTGTGTCCCCCATCTCTGCACCCTCTGCTGTGATGGTGTTCACAACTGGCAAAGGCTACTCAATGGAGACCCTAGAGGAAGCAGGTCTTAGATGTGGTTGGGAAGCCAGAAGCAGGATGCTCACAGAGTCATTTGTGGGCTAGGATGGCTAAAATTATTTGTTCTTTTTTGTTCTTGCTAAGAAAATGTATAACCTAAAATTCTGATACCTTCACACTTGAATAGACTTAACCTAAATATCAATAAAACTTCCATAGGCCAAGCATCCCTAACCCAAAAGTCTAAAACCCAAAACTCTGTATGCACCAGTGTGCAAAGAGTTTCATATTTCTGAAATTTTTATATTTTGGGATGCTCAGATGGTAAAGTCTTATCAAGATATCCCCAGATCCAAAAGAAGTCTGAAACACTTCTGGCCTCAAGTATGCTGGATGAGGGCTACTGCTCACACCAAAAATACAGCATCAAAATCAAAATTCCTGGCACCTGTAGTCTCTGGGAATTGGCAGCTATGGATCACAATTCTGCACACTGCATAGAATAACAATACCTCAAATAAGCATAGCATTTAAATTACTTCCATTCCCAAAAAGCAGTGGGGATTACTGGCTTTGGGAAACAACTTAGTATTGATGGATCATTCTAGACCTTTGCAGTGAATAACACTTGGTGATCTTTAAAGACAAAGCATGTTTAAAGTGTCTCTTCAAAGTCATCTGAGAACTACTTAAGAGTCTTCCAGGTTTTGTTCTGTTTTTGTTGTTGTTTGTTTTGAGAAGGGAGTCTCATGTAGCCCAGGTTGAGGTGGAACCTAACATTCTCCTCTCTCCACCATCTAAGTGCTAGGATTGCAGGCCTGTACCACCACATCCATAAAGAATTTTCAGCCGGGAGGTGGTGGCGCACGCCTTTAGTCCCAGCACTTGGGAGGCAGAGGCAGGCGGATTTCTGAGTTTGAGGCCAGCTTGGTCTACAGAGTGAGTTCCAGGACAGCCAGGACTACACAGAGAAACTCTGTCTCGAAAAAACAAAACAAAAAAATTAATTTTCAAATGTTTATTTAAAAGAAAGTTCTCTGGGCCCAGTGGCTCAGGTCTGTACTCACAGCAACTTGAGAGACAAAGGCAGGAGAATCAGGGTTTCAAGATATGTTTGGGCTAGAGAACAAATTACATGGCAGCCCAGGCAACAACTTAGTAAAACCTTAGCTCAATAATGACAATAATTATGATGATGATGATTGTGGAGGTTTGAATATGCTTGGCCCAGGGAGTGGCACTATTTGGAGGCATGGCCTTTTTGGAAGAATTGTATCACTGTGGGTGTGGGTTTTGAAGCTCTGCCCATTGCAAAAGAGACAGTCTTTCCTTAGCTGACTTCCGAACAAAATGTAGAATCATCAGCTCCTCCTATACCATGCCTGCCTGGATGCTGCCATGCTCCCACCTTGATGATAATGAACTGAACCTCTGAACCTGTAAGCCAGCCCCAATTAAATTTTGTCCTTTATAAGAGTTGTCTTGGTCATGGTGTCTGTTCACAGCAGTAAAACCTACTACGACGACCAAAAAGTGAAAAGAGAACCAGGGAAACAGTTCAGCAGATAAGGGCTTGTCTAGTGTGCACAAAGATACAAGTTTAATCCCAAGATCCATGGGAAAGAATAGAAAAAAAGAAAAATGATTTCTAAATGTAGTTTATAAATCTTTCTTGCTAAAACAAGAAAAAAAAAAAGAACATTTTCCTATAATATTGGCTATCATAGACATTTTTGGTCAACAGTGACTTTGCCTCTGAAATACATGTTTTTAATGAACAGAAGATGCCAGAAGGAAGTTTCTGATTTCATGTCAGTGACAGAGCTCACAGGTTTTACTGTCAGCCTTTACACTGCTATGGGAAAAAAATAGTCACCCTAACCCAAAGACAATGGCTCTGGAGGGTTCTGAGACCCAGCAAACCCACAGTGCCAGGCACACAGATTAGGACAACACCCTACGGACCTTATGTGGGGACACTGAAGCCAGGTGCCAACTTTATAATTTTCCCACAGTAAACCAAAACCAGAATACCCTAAAATGTGACTGTTCACAGTAAAATTCTAGAGATTCCATAAAAAGAATTCCTGCAAGTTTGGCCCATTGTTATGGAACTTCTATGCCTAAGACTAACTGGCACCTGAGATACAGAGTAATTTCCCTAATTGCCCTAAAAGTTCTTTGTTTTGGCTGTTAGCTATATTTGGCAAGAAATATATATATATACACACACACACACATACATACACACACACATATATATATTGTATGTATGTATATATGTGGTTCATATATATATATATGGTTCATATACATATATATATATGACACGACTATGTCCTATATATGTATTTATGTATATATATGTGTATGTATGTGTGTGTATATATGTGTGTGTGTGTATATGGTCATGTCCTATAAGCTGTCATTCACTGCTCCTGATATCAGTCTCAGCATATTTGAGCTCAGCATGCTGTCTGTGCTATGGAAAAAAACAGAGCCCCTGACATAAGAAACAAAGAAACACATCTGAATTTCTACACCTCCACTTGCAAGAAGGCTAGAGTAAATCTGGAAGCGTCTGGCACAATCTTCATAGAACACACTTAGTGTTTGCATATGTTTTTAATTTCTATGGCTAATATCAAAGGTGAACACCTTGTACTTGTCAAAGCACATCTTTTCCTATTTTTCCCCATGGGTCAAAATTCCTGCCTATATCCATACCCTTTTCCCCAGGACCAGGTGCACTTTTAAATTCTAAACAAGTTAGGTGAGGTAGCCCATCCTGCTCATAGCAACAGCCCAGAGGGACACCTCTCCTTCATGACATGGTCCAGACATGAACCCCAATAATCCTAATAATCCTACAGGAGAGAAGTAAGTGGACTGGGGTCCCTTCTGCCTGCCATCCACAGTCCATCAGATCACACATGGCTTTAATGATGCAAGTCTCCCTCTTATATTCCCCCCCTCCCCCAGTGCTTTGATGGCATGGTGAAGCCATGAAACCAGATACTGAGTGTAGCAAACTAGACTTGTGTTATCAGTCCTCTCAGGGGAAGCTTCATAGCCATAGACACAGATTGTTTTTTTCCCCTTTAAAGACAAGATTACTAGGGGGAAAAAAAAACCAAGCTAGACAAGCAGGCATCTGATGGTACTGATTCCTGCTGTTCTGGTGGGGGCCTTCGTGTTCCCCATCTTCCAGCCGTGAGGATAGGGGGTGACTTGGGCTATATGCAGGGCTCTCTGGGTGCTCCATTCATAGTGTGTTTGCCTCTGTGCCTGGTAAGCAGCTTTCTGTTCAGGAACCGGCCGAGGGTCGCCCCTTTCTTCTGCCTCCCCTCTGGCTGCTGTAGGAATACCAGATCATTATGTGACTGGCTCAAGCCTGGGTCTTTCTGTTGGTGTCGCCGGCGGAAGAAGAGCTTGGCGCCTTTCCTTAGGATTCCTTCTGCAAAAGGGGGAGCATAGGAGTGGTCAGGACTATAGGGAGGATGAACTCAAGCTAAGGAGGAAGTAAAGTTGCTAGACAGCTATGGCAGAGTCAGGTGCTCCCTTGAAGAGTGACCACTGCCCAGAGAAGCAAACACCACAGCCTTGATAATAGGAGGTCACTTTGCAGAGTGAAAGGCAGAAAATACCAACAGTAGGACTGGCAAGGCTGCACTGTGGAATGGGTGGGTTGGGGTTCACCATGGCCCCTCCCCTTTACTAGGAACTCTGTGATGAGCAAGGCTATGCTGGATGCCCAGGAATAAAGGCCATGTTCCTGATAGTTAAGCTAAGAGCCCTGGAAATTATGAGGCTCATGTACTCAGTTAAGTACTGTTCCTCAGGAAATAGGTTTTTTTTTTTTTTTTAATTAATTCTAGATCACTTTACATGAGGTATTATATCTATTTTATCTACCAGTCTAATTGTCCATCCACTTACTCAACCATACTAGACTAAGCCAAATAAAATTTGTTGGTAGATCATTTTCAACCCTAACCCTAAGCTTCATGCTAAGAATGTAGCTCAGAAGTCGAGTACTTGCCCAGCATGTGCAAGGTTGGGTTCAATTCCCAGCACACACACACCTAAACAATAAAAACACATTAAAAACAAAGAAAGAAAAAGAAGAGGGCAAGACAAAATGAAAAAAAAAAAAGCCCTAGGTTTTGTATGGTTCAACTCCTTGGCACAGATGGCAATAATGGGATATGGGTTGGAAAACAAAGAGTGGTAGCACTTGGGATAAAAATGGTCCCTGAAGGTCAGGTGCAGGCACAGTGCTGACAAGCTGCTCAGCATCCCTTTTTCACCAATCATTTTAGCATCCTAAAATGATTTTTATTATTATTACCCAAGGCCCTGCAAGGACAGGATAAGTGTCAGGCAAACCTATGAAGTTCATTACTGTTTGCTTCAAGGAATTATGTTCAAAAGAAGAGAAACCAGGCTACACAGCCAGGAAGATTTGTCCTTAATTTGAAAGTCTGTTTGGCATGTGAGCTACATTCATTAGCCATGACACATACACATGGCTTCTTGTGTTGCACATGGAGATGATGAAAAACATGGATGTGTTTCTGTACCTAAAACACATACCAACAATGTTAGCATCTTAGGTTAGCAAGGAGTCCTGATCAGGATCTCCCTAGCATCCATATTCACAATGGAAAAAGAAGCTGGTCACTTTTAAAAGCCACTTTGGGCTGGTGATGGTAGTGCACATCTTTAATGTGAGGCAGAGGTAGGTAGGTATATCTCTGAGTTTGAGGCTAGCTTAGTCTACAGAGCAAGTTCCAGGACAGCCAGGGCTATATCAAAAAGAAAACAAACAAACCCTTCTAAAAACAAGCAAACAAAAAGCCACCTTGGCAGAAGCAGAGAAACTGTACTATCCAAGAGGGACTATGTTAATTTAATCTGCACAAATTTGCCTGAAAATGTCGTGAAGCAGGACAGAGTTTCACATTTTTCTAGGAGCAATTGCTAGGGTCTGAGAATGAAAAGGAAGTAAGTACACTTATGCAAACAGATTTGTTCCCAGCCACAAGTCCACTGTTGCCACTGGTGGGATTCTTGTTCCTAGTGTGAGTTCCATCCCTGAACAAGAGGCCAACTACCAGTTTGTGTTTGGATGACTGGAGCTGACCCATGTGTGAACACAGAGACATTCATATGGGCAATTTTGTCAAATCAGAAGCATCAGTTGGGCACAGGACTGAGCTCTAGGCAGCGCACTCTAGGCTTCAAGGGATGTTATCTAGGCTGGAGTTGGGAAACGGGCATCTGTGAAGATTTCAGATTCCAGATCCCTCCTGGGATCTGCTCTAGGTTAGCTTTGGAGTTCCAAAGAGCACAAGCAGCTGGAGTACCCACATTTGAAACAGGAGGTAAAGGTGGTTGGAAGGTAAATGGAAGCCTAGGGTAGACACCACAGTCCTTGAAGTAGGAAGGAAGCTTAGCCTGGGGTAGGGTCTGTATTATATAGGTCAGGATAGTGCTACAAGCTGAACTGTATCCTCCTCAAATCCTTGTGTTGAATTCCCAGTCACCAGAATCTCAGAATGTACCCTTATTTGGAGATGGAGTCATTCCAGAAGTGATCACAATAAAAGGTGATAATTAGGATGGGCCTAATCACACATGTCTGATGCCTGGTGGCCTTATAAGAAGGGGAAATTTGGAAAGAGACACAGGGAAAATCATGTGAAGGACAGAGAAGGTGAGAAAAAGACTGGGATACCTACAAGGCAAGGAAGGCCAAGGATTGTTGCAAACTCTTAAAACCAGGAAAGGCTGTGGGCAGTTTCTTCCTCCTGGCCTCATACGGAGCCAGTCCAATGAACACTCCCATCTAAGGCTTGCATTTAGAAATAAAAGAACATAAAGCTTCTTTTTAAAACACTAGGTTCATGGCACTTTGCTACAGCCCTACAAACATGAATATAGCCAGGAAAGGGAACAGAAGTATCTGAATGAAGATGATGACCAGAAACCACGGTACTGCTTTCCATTTGGTTCATAAACCTTACCAGACAGAAGAGCAAACATCAGTGAAGTAACCAGTGGGGCCATGCCCTCATCCTCAGGGGAAAAAAACCCAGCCAGCATCTTATCCAAAATGTTAAGGCTTGGGTTCACATTGGGCCATCTAATGAATCAGAATCTGGGGACATCTCAGAGAAGGAACATTTCATTTGGCTGGGCTGATGGGGGTTGCCCTGCCTCAAGTAATCAGTATCCAAGGCTACAGAGTCAGACACTGTCTTGGCTCTCTTTTGTTAGCTGTCTTAGGTTGTGTCAAATCTTACTATCTCTGGGACATGTGACCACAGGCTGTATATGACACAAAGCAGAGTGACCAGTACGAAGGGCTCATGTGATGGCTAGTGTCAGCTGTCAACCTGACAGGATCTAGAATTGCCTGAGAGACAGAGTTTTGGCATACCTGTGGGAGATTACCTTGATTGCATTAACTGAGGTGGAAAGGCCTGCCCACTCTTGGTGACAATAATTCTGGGGCTGAGATACTGGACTATATAGAACTGTATGGAACTACAGACTATATGGAGCTATAGACCGTATAGAGCTATAGATTGTATGGAGCAATAGACTACACTGTATAGAGCTATAGACTGTATGGAGCTATAGACTAGACTGTATAGAGCTATAGACTGTATGGAGCTATAGACTAGACTGTATAGAATTGTAGACTGTATGGAGCTATATACTGTATGGGGCTATAGACTGTATGAAGCTATATATAGATTGTATGGGGCTATAGACTATATGGAGCTATAGACTATATGGAGCTATAGATTATATGGAACTATAGACTATATGGAGCTATAGAGTGTATGAAACTATACACTGTATGAAGCTATATAGACTATATGGAGCTATAGAGTGTATGAAACTATACACTGTATGAAGCTATATAGACTACATGGAGCTATAGACTGTATGGTGCTATAGATTATATGGAGCTATAGACTGTATGGTGTTATAGACTGTATGGAGCTATATATACTATATGGGGCTATAGACTATATGGAGCTATAGACTGTGTGGTGCTATAGTCTATATGGAGCTATAGACTATATGGACTGTTTATAAACTGTATGGAGCTATAGACTGTATGGGGCTATAGACTGTATGGTGCTGTAGACTATATGGAACTGTAAACTATATGGAGCTATAGACTATATGGAGCTATATACTGTATGGTGCTATAGACTGTATGGAGCTATATATACTATATGGGGCTATAGACTATATGGAACTATAGACTGTGTGATGCTATAGTCTATATGGAGCTATAGACTATATGGAGCTATATAAACTATATGGTATATAGACTGTATGGAGCTATATATACTATATGGAGCTATAAACTGTATGGAACTATAGACTGTATGGAGCTATAGACTGTATGGGGCTATAGACTACATGGAGCTATAGACTGTGTGGTGCTATAGTCTATATGGAGCTATAGACTATATGGAGCTATAGACTATATGGAGCTATATAAACTATATGGTGTATAGACTGTATGAAGCTATAGACTATATGGAGCTATAGACTGTATGGAGCTATAGACTATATGGAGCTATAGACTGTGTGGTGCTATAGTCTATATGGAGCTATAGACTATATGGAGCTATATAAACTATATGGTGTATAGACTGTATGAAGCTATAGACTATATGGAGCTATAGACTGTATGGAGCTATATAGACTGTATGGAACTGAGCACCAGCAACCATCACTCTTTGATGTCTGACAGCAGATGCCATGTGACCAGCTGCTACAAGTTCCTGTTGTTTCTGACTTTTCCACCATGATGGACTGTATCCTTGACCTATAGCCAGAATAAACCCTTTCTCAAGTTGATTCTGTCAGAGTGTTTTATCACAGCAACAGGAAAAAAATTAAAATAACACAAGTGCTTCAGTCACAATCATAGATCAGCTCAGGTTAAGGCAGGAAGTCAGACCATGAAGACAGGTACCAGGTGGCTATTTTAAAATAGTTTTAAAAGGTAATCTTCACACTTTCTGGTGATCACTACAATTTTCCCAAGAGAAATTGCAGAATGAATGTCTAAAGTAAAATTCCTGCCTTAAAGTGTCAAAGACTTTCAACGTGGGTGTAAGACTGATAGACTTGAGAGGTTTAGATTTTATTGTTTCTTGGCTGTTTGGCTAAGATCAACTGCAGAAAGATTTAGAAGAGGAAAAAGAAAGAAAAGGGAAGGCTTCAGGTGTGTGTTTGCTGTGTGTACAGCTGTCCAAGGTGTAAACTGCCATTTTAGCAGCACCACCCATTCAGCAGTCCTGCACCTGTTCTAAGGCCCCACACCATGCTATGGCCTAGAGTAGGTTGTTGTCTGTTCTTCCAGCCTCCCTCATGATCTCATCAGCCTCTCTGCTGGTTTGTTAAGCTACACTTCCCAGAATTAGTCAGAAATGGATGTTATCCTATGAACCTATGTGGCAATCTCCCTGTACTGATTTGTTGGGCCTTCTTAGAAATTATGGCTTCTAAGATGACATGAGTTTCAAGACTGAAGGGCATGCCTTTGATGTGGGTACTGAGGCCTATTTCATTAGGCCTGTACTCAGGGTTCCCACCAAGTTGGGGCGGGGCTTGCTGAAAATTGAGGACATCAGAGTTGGAGAAGTGACTACTCAGGTCACACAATGACATATGTGTGAGCCCAGGGTGATTGGCCCCTGAAGCCAGTGTTCCTATGTCTAGCTCTTTGGTGCTGCTAAGCAAAGTCTGACCTTGAATGTCAATGATAATACCCTTGAGAAGGAGCCACTAGGTGCCTGGAACAAAGGGTGTCTCATGGTCTCAGGGAGGAGCATGCAGACAGGAGGATAGAGCAAGACATTGGCATGGTCTGTGGTAAGATTCTAGAAGAATTTCTATCTTCAGAGAAGGATACCAGGATACCAGGATGTGGGGAGGATGGGACATTCCAACGAGGAAAATTCACCTTGAAATTGGCAGCTAAGCTGCACCTGTGAGGAGTGACTTAAATAAATGATCCCTGACCCCTGTGTGTGAGAAAGGGGGAGGAGAAAGGGGAGACAGAGAGAGAGAGAGAGAGAGAGAGAGAGAGAGAGAGAGAGAGAGAGAGAGAGAGAGAGAGAGAGAGAGACAGAGACAGAGAGAGACAGAGAGAGACAGACAGAGAGAGACAGACAGAGAGAGACAGACAGAGATCTGTCTTGTGGTGCTGGGTATTAAATTCACTCTTATGGGTACAAAAGTAAACTTTCTGCCACAGAACCACAGAACTGTATCCCTAGTCACAAACTAACACATTTATAGTCTGTTTAAACCTCAACACCACATTTACCACTGGGCAAATAATTCTTGAAGAACCATGGCCATAAATATACACAGCAATCAAGAGACAGGCACAGCCACACTGTGGTGAGGGAACTTGGCTCAGAAGACAGTGGGTAGAGTTTTCTAGAGTCTGAGAGGTAGATAGAGAGGGAGGTCACTCTTAGGGATAAGATTTGAAGCTCTCTAGCATAACAGATAACCACAGTTCACAGTAAGTCATATGAACACACAGTGCAGTGGGGGCCCCATGCATAGTCTTATAGAGAAGGAAATGCTCCTCACTCATCTTTATGTGAGTGTCCATATGCCAAAATATTACACTGGCTTTCATAGGGTATGATTAGTATATAAGTTGTTGTTTAAGGAGACACCAGCACTGACTGTCCTGCTTTGATTTTCACATACCAAGTTTTCAAATTTTCATTTGAAGCTACATGAAATCTGAGGCAAATCACATACTTTTTAAATGGGAACAGGCAGTGGTGAAAACTCTCTCCTTGGTTTTAGTTCCCTTTAAAAACACCCCAAGAAGACTGGAACATAAATAGGAGGAATTTGAGAATTATTCTAAATTCTAACTCTGCTATCACATTTCTAAATTTATCTTGTTTATTTCTGTAGAGGGACAAATATAAATGGCCATGGAAGAATCTGTATTAAAATCGGCAAGTAGGAAGACAATGGTCCTAGCAACCTGAAAATGTATGCTCTGATGCCCAAAAGCAGCCTCTCATTTCAAATGAAACCTCAGACAGACCATTCATAGGAGGAACAGGAAACCAGTGAAGGGATCCATGATGGCCCCCTTAGTCCAGTCAGGCTGCTCAGGTGATACCTTGCTTATGCCATCACAGCAAGGTGGCTTTGTACCATCAGAGGACAAAGAGAGTGTCCCATCTGATGGTTGATGAAGGTGACAATCTACCTAGAAGCCAGAAACACAGAAAGCCAGCAAAGGGAAGGTCAAGATACTAATCGAGGAAAAAGGCAGGGACAGCCTTAACTCTGCTACGCATGCTCCACATAGTCAATTACACAGAACTTAAAAAAAAAATGAAAGACAAAAAAAAAAAAAAATAACTTACTGTGTAGGTAATTAATTCTGGTTGGCATAGTGATCCTCTTAAGTTAAAGGGAATGGACACGAAATGCAGAGATGTTGAAAGGCAAAAAGAAAAGCACGCAAGAACAGAGTCAGAGTGAAAGTCAGAGTCTGGAACCACTGTATCATACACTTGTGTACACACATGCTTACACACTTGTTCATATGTACATTTACATGTACACACGACTGCAGACTCATACACACATGCTCACACTTGTACACATGCGCACATAAGCACAGACTCATGCACATATATGCTCACATGCATAAACATACACACATGCACATATAAGCAGAGGCTCATATACATACGTGCTCACACTTATATACATACACCATACAGATGTGAGCATGGACTCATGCACATTCATGCTCATACTTTGTACATACATTTACATGCATGTGCATTTGAGAGCACATGTGCATATATGCTCTCACACAAATGTACTTTCAAGTACACACACATGTGCACATATACTCATACATACATGAGCATATATTTATGCATATGCATACACATGCAAACATGCAAGGTTGCCATGCAAGATATTTGGCAATGTTTCTTTCCATTTTTTTCTCAAATTTCTCTTAGGGCATTTGTGATGAACACAGATAAGGTTAAAATGTGCCCCAGACTTATGTGCACAGTTCCAATGGGCTTACTGTCACACAACTGCAGCTGTATTTTTTCTTTTTCAAGTGCTGGGAACAAACCTAGGACCTCATGCATGCTACATAAAGTATTCTACCACTGAGCTACATCCCCATTCCTGCTTTTTGAATTTAAAATAGATCTGAATTTTGAGGAATCAATTTTCTGTTTTGGCTGAAGTATAATAATATATAAATTCCCAGCTAGCAAAAGTCCAGGAGAATTCCAGTTACGTGGGCTTTCTTGGAGCCTCCAACATTCTTCTCACTATACCAGAAGGTGAAGATGGTTTTCAAATCATATATGTATACCTTAGTTTAAAACTAAACCCTGGAGGCTAGAGAGATGGAGAAGAGATTAAGAGCACCAGCTTAACCTCTGATCCCTTCCAGAGGACCTGGGTTCTTTTCCCAGCACCCACAGGATAGCCTACAATTACCTATAACTCCAATCCCAGGGAATGGAGGACTCTCTTCTCACCTCTGCAAGCATGTAAGTAGTACCTAAATATACATGCAGACAAAACACCCACACATATAAAATAAATAAATACAAAATAAATAAAACTAAAACCCATCAAACCATTCCCCAAAGTACCAGTTTTGAAAAAAACTGGCATAAAATTAAAATGGTTTGAAAAGTTAACTTAGACCTATTTAAGATTCTGCCAGCCTCTCAAGCTAAGTACAAAGCTTCTAGAAACTGCAGGATGAAAATTAAGTGTGTATGTGTGTAGGGGGTGTATGTGCAAAAGTGTATTCACCTGTATATCTGCATGGAGGTTGAAGGTCAATGTGTGGTGTCCTTCTCCATTATTCTCCACCATAGTTTTTGACAGAATGTTCCATTAAATCTGCATTTCACCAACTAGCTAGTTTCATCTTGTGATATATATATATATATATATACACATATACACACACATACATGCTAGGGAACATATATATATATATATATTCTACACAAGGTCTCACTATGTAGTTCTAGCTGGCCTAGAATTCACTATGTAGACCAGGCTAGCCTTGAAGTCAGATCCTTCTGCTTCTGCCTCTAAGTGGTAGGATTAAAGGCATGTGCTACCATGCCTAAGCCCTACAAAATACTTTTAAAGACATTGCCAAATACTACCTTTCAGAAAACTTTAAGTCAAGGCATGCCAAGGACCCAAGGGCAGGTTCAACCTCTGCTTCCAAAGTAGCCAGGAGTGAAACACACATACCAGCCAAACATGTTCCCCAATATCCAGCATCTCTGGGGGAAGCTCACATGCACAGAGGCCACTTCCAGCCCCTAGAGGATGGGACAGACCCCCAATTCCTAAGAGGCATCTGTCTGGCCTCTCTCCAGGGGAGAAGGATAGTAGATGCCCTTCAAGGAGGGGACCACAAAGGAGATTAGAGCTAGTGGGAGCAGGAAAGGCTAGAAGAAAGCAAAGCGGTGCCGGATGGATGTACTGTGGTGGTAGGCTTGGCAACTCTGAGAAACCTGAGAGCGCATAAGGCTTGGATTCTTAAGGGACATGAAGATATAGACCACTGACTCGAAGTGAAGTGAGGCACAGGATATACCCCAGTGTCTCCTGTTCTTCCCTGCTAACTGACTTTCCAAGCAACCTCTCAGAGGCTCCTCTGACTCTAGGACAAAGACCTGGCTAGAGTGTGTACATAGGGTGGCCAGTAGACAGTCTACCTGACATCCTGGGCTACAGCTCACACCAAGAGAGAACACAGAGTTCGGCTGAAGGTCCCCCAAGGACAGGCTGTAGGAAATAGCCTGTATGGTCTAAAATCTTCCCCCAGGAACAATCTCTTTCTTTCCTCATGTGATGTGCAAATTCATCTTCTATCTTTCCCCACTTGGTACTGGCACAAGTCACAGGCAAGCAGCTACCCATCAATGGCTAAGGGATGAGCAGAGAAGAGATGGAGCACTGAGGGTAGATTCTCAGCCTCAGCACCTGGTACTTGTGCTCTGCTGTGTGGTGGTGTCTATGCTTTGTGCCCTAAGGAATATGCTACCTGTGGCTTCTACCCATTTGGGGCCAGTATTACCCCATCTTCTAGTTGTAAAACCACAGCTTGTCTGTAGACATTACCCATGTCCTCCTTGAGGCAAAATTATCCAGCAGAAACCCCCACTTGCTCCTAACAGAAGTAGGTAGCTAGGATTCCTAACCCCTGGCATGGCTAAGGTTCTTGCCCAGTGCATTCCAAGAGAGTCTTAAGCACTTGATGGAGGAAAATATGGGCCTTGGAGGCCCAGATAGAAGGCAGAACTAGAAGTGGATACTGAGTTCCACTATAGCTCCTGGATTGACGCAGGGGCCTCTTTCAGCCCTCATGTTGGAAGGATGTGGATAGTAGGTATGGTCCCCAAGTCTTGGAGGTAAGGCTCAGTGAGTGTGAAGTCTCTACATCCTGGAGCTGTGGCCAAAGGTTACTATGAGATAAAGGTCTAGGACCAAGTGTACACCCTTAAGAAATGCAGAACTCTGAAATAAGGGCCTATTGCTTATGAGAAAGGACTGAATGTGCTAATGAATGCCTTCATAACTACATGTACATCATGTCAGTGAGTAGTTATTCTAGGAGTCTCTTTCCTTATAGATCCTGCTGATTCCATGTGGTGAGGTCTGGTTTGGTTCTAGCTGGAAGAAGAGACTGAGCAAATAAGGTAAGCTGCCACAAGCTGATTCTGCTTACTCTGTTCTGGCCCTGGCCACTATGGCATCTGGCTCCTCATAACACTCTGAAGCCTTGGATAGCTTTGCTTCCAGATGGAGAGAGGTAGACAGGGAGGGTGCTTAGAGTTATGAAAACACAGTGGCCCCCCAAGATGCAGAGATGAAGCCCCAGCTGCTCACATGCAAGCTTCCCGCCTTCTTTTCAGCTCTCAGTGGCTGAACAGACTGGGATGGAGGGGATAAGACTGGGACAGCCTCAGAGAGGACAAAAGAAAGGGAGGCCAGTATAGAAGCGACACAGAGAAGGAAGCCCAAGTGAGAAGCTGGAGGTTTGGAAATAGGTACCTTTATGCTTCTTCGTAGCTCCTAGCTCTGAAGTACTCAGGGAGCTCTCTGACAGTTCATCCAAATCAGGCTCCTGCAGGGCTGGACCGCTCCATGAGGCTACTGGAGACTCCTTCTCCAGGTCCCAGGAATCTAAATCATTCTCTCTAGGCTTGAGGGCAGGTAGGGTCTGGGCTGGCTCATTTTCTTTAGGTGGGGTGGTGGCAGAGGCTTCAGGTGCCTCTGGATGGCACAAAGCAGAAGTGGCATCTCCCTGGTTGGTACTGTCCATTGAAGCTGCATAGTCCAGCATGAGGGCAGCATTGTGGTCCTGAGATAGTGAGGTCTGTCAGGGGAGATGTACAACAGAGGCTGAGGGCAAATGAAAAGCCATTCCAGGGATATAACAAGAGTTCATGGTAGGGAGGGAGGGTTTGGCATTTGCTAAGTGACAGTTGAAGATGAACCAGCTTACAGAAGTTCCTGATAACTATGAATACAACAGTCTGTATGCCAATAAATTAATAATCAGAGTGGCCTACAGATAATAAATGTGAAGATTAGCTAACAATTCTGAAGCAAAGCCAGAAAGGAGAGAGCAGACAGTCATGGTTATCTTCATCTTGTTCACTTATCTAATTCAGACTGAGTAAAAGCTTCCACTATTTGGCCTTGTTGGCATCAGATATCTGCCTCTCACACCCCAGTGGCTGAAGAAGCCAGACTAAGAAGAGACATCCCTTGCCTTGGTGTTCAAGGACACCAATGAGCATCTATTGGAGTCCTGAGCCCAGGCTACTCACACACTGTAGACAGTACCAGCTATGGTGACTGTCCATTGGCCCCTGTCAGCAACTATGAGAGTGATTTCCAGTTCGCTTTCCTTACCACCCTCTTGATGACCTTATATGATCTAATCTATCCTCCCTAATCATGGCCACAGCTACCTAATCTGTCAATCACTACATCTCGTGCTTCCTCTCCTCTCCTCTCCTCTCCTCTCCTCTCCTCTCCTCTCCTCTCCTCTCCTCTCCTCTCCTCTCCTCTCCTCTCTCTCTCTCTCTCTTTCTCCATCTGCATATTTGAAAATGTCTAGAAGGAACCAGGATTTCTTGCATGGCCCCTTGAACTGAAGATCTAGCCTGTTCCGAAGCCCAGTGTCATGGCTGCCAACAGAGGCAGTTCACGCCCACCTTCTGCTCCGTGAAGATACCACAGAGTAGAAGAACAGGGGAACTGAACTGGAACATTTTGTAGAATAATCTTTATTTCTATCAGATAACAGAAAGGAATACACATATTTTTTGCAAAATATTTAAATGTTTTAGAAATGAGTAATCTCATAGAAAAAGGCAGCTAGGTGGAGATTTCACCACAGGGAGTGTCTTACATGTGCCTTTATTTCTATCTTAGTAATCATTCTAGAAATGACTGGCCAAGCTCTCAAGCCTCAGAGCATCACTAAGCAGACAGCTGCTACCTTCCAGTATCAACAGGACAAAGGACTACTGTGGTCCCGGAGGTAACTAACTCTCTGGTGGGAAGGAACTGTACTGGATTCTGCAGAGGGGATCTTCTGGATGAATGAGGGACTGGGGTACTATGCTGACAGACTCCCACTTCCTGCTGCTGCCCTCACCTACCTTGGAGATCCCTGAAATTATGATGGTGCTTTTCTTCCTTGGGGACTTCAGTTTCAGCTTTGAGGACTCACTGAGCTGCCGAATGGCAACTTCAGCCACAGGATCTGAGCCGTTCAGCACCAACAGTTCTGCCAAAAGGAAGGTAGCACTGAGTTCAGTAGTAAACTTAACAAACTCCAAGTGAACTCCCAGAACAGTGGGCAAGAATAGTCTATAAGCAGCGGATGGCAAGCATTTGGAAGGAAGGAGAAAGTAAGGGGTTGAGGATTTTTCAACTAATCTCCCCATAGAGTAGAAACAGCGAGGAGCTACATATAAATAAACAGACAAGGCCTGGTCCTGGTAAATCTTTATTTTCAGAAACAAGGGAAGGCCACTGTTATCTACAACTTGACTCCCAGTAGTTATGAGCTACTCACCAATGTGTCTGTTTGAGACTCATGTTTTACTGTTTATAAGGTAATACTTTTTCTCAAGAGGGCTATGTAAAATGGCTAAGGTCAGCACACAAAAATAAATAAATTGTGGGCAGAGGAGATGGTACAGTAAGTAAAGGCACCATGTCCCTGGGATCCAGTACAGGAAGGAGAAAATAGATTTCTGTGGGTTGTCCTCTGACCCCCATATGCATTCATCCCCCCCTTTTCCTCTCTCTCTCCCTCCCTCCTTCCCCCTCTCTTTCATACACACTAAGAGAGAGAGAGAGAGAGAGAGAGAGAGAGAGAGAGAGAGAGAGAGAGAGAAGAAGAAGAAGAAGAAGAAGAAGAAGAAGAGGAAGAGGAAGAGGAAGAGGAAGAGGAAGAGGAAGAGGAAGAGGAAGAAGAGGAGAGGAGAGGAGAGGAGAGGAGAGGAGAGGAGAGGAGAGGAGAGGAGAGGAGAGGAGAAGAAAGTTTTAAACATTGGGAAAATTTTGACCTCACAAAGGCACATAACTCCTTCTACCTCCCAAAGTGGGTGACAAAGAACAGTAATCTAAGGCAGCCAATAAAAGCTATTAAGAGCTGGCCCTGTGTCATAAATGTACCAAGTACTGTTGACAGAGCCTGCATGTTTTATCATTTGCTCATTCCTTAGCTCCATCGAGTGAGTTCTTCTTTCTTTTTTGTTTTCTTTTTAAAAAATCTCCAACTGACAAAATGCCAGCCCATCAGGTAGGTGGTTAAGTGGAGAGGATTCTCTCCCCCGAGAGAGCTTGTACTTATAGCTTATACAATTCTGCTAAGGCAAAATTAAACATGACAAAAAGGGATCTGAGTATAGCTCAATGATACAGCACTTGCATAGCACACACAAGGCTATGATTCCCAGGACTACAGAAGCAAATGAAGGAAGCAGAACAATAAAACCGTTTCAGGAGCAGGACATTGGCCATGGCTACAGGTCACAGGGGCTGGTTTCTACAGTCACACACATGGCCCCAGAGCTGGGCTTATAGGCTTGCTCAGCCACTCCTTGCTTTTTAGGTGGATGCTGGAGATCAAACTCAGGTCCTCACACTGACTTATAGACAGGAAGATACCTGTTCAAGATGTTGTTTACCTGAAAAATAATCCTAAAATTACAAAATTGGTACTGTCACAGCTTGAATGTGAAACGTCCCCCAGAGGCCAGTGTTTAGAGGGCCTTCTGAGATGGTGGTGATACTCTGGAGGCTATAATACCTTTGGGGATGAAACCTTGATGCCCTTGAAAGTTAGCCTAGGCCCTGGTTCCAGAATTTCCTTCTGCTTCCTGGTTAGCCATGATGTGAGCAGGCTTTGTCACACACTCTGGCTACTATGCATTTACTCTTAAAACAGTGAACTAAAACAATCCTTTCCTCTCATATACTTCAGATCCCTTTGTCATAGTGATACAGAATATACAAAATAGCTAATCCAGAAAATGGGTACAAAAGGGAGTTATTGCTTCTGTGAAACCTATGTGGTTTGAGCCTTTGGAACTGACTAGTGGGAAGAATGTGGAAGAATTTGGAGATGTGAACTAGAAAACCCCCTGAAGAAACCCTAGAGGCTCCCACATGACACAGGCTATTTCCATCGCTCTTGCTGCTCACCATAACTAGAAGGTAAGACCTACTGCTGAAGACACAACACACTTTAAGTTAGAACACAGAGAAAGCTGGAACTGACCTGAAAACCTCCTCCCTGCTAGAAGGTGCTATGCAGGCAGCTAGGGGAGAAAAAGAATCAGTGGGCTCACACAACAGAGACTGCATTCTTCTGTACTGACCTGACAGGCAAGATGCATCGACTAATGCAATAGTGGCATGACTAACTACTACAGGGTAACCTTCTGGCTTTGAAGTTGGCTGCACAGGAAGGAATTTACTCCTGATCCTATAAACCTGGTCAAAAGCCCAGGGTTGGGAGGAGCTGTCTATTGTTGCTTTGCTAAATGGACATAGGTCAGAAATATTTGTTTTCATTCAGATTAGTGTTGTCCTCAACTTTTGTCAGAGAAGCCCCCTTTTGGCAGTGGTCAATGCAGAAAATGTCTAAGAATAAATGACCTCCCCAAGGCTCAGGGAACACTCTGGAAGAAGGGGAAGAAAAAGCTGGAGGCTAGGAAAGAGTGCTGTAAACTGCTGTCCTCTGGATATGAAATGGCCTTGGTACTCATGAAGTACAGCAGCAGTGCTTACTTGCACAAGATCAAGCCAGTCAACATTCCACATGCATGAGTGGGTTCACAGGCCCTGTTCCTAGCTGAAGGGCTACTAGGAGTTGATAGCTGTTAGGGACCGGAGGTCATTTTTCTTCAAGGAATGTAGTCACTGGTAGGTTACCTATGCTCTGGTGGCTGGCCCCACATACATACAGGGGCTCAGTTTATAAACAACAGAATAAAACATGAGGTGGGAGGGTTTGTGTTGGGAGAGGTCTGAGAAGACAGACACTGGGCAGTTGTGGGTGGATACGATCAAGATACTGTATCAAAACATAAAAATATTTTTAAAAAGGAAGAAAAGTTCTAGAATACTGTAAGGAGACCTTAGACTTATTCCTGTGGGTATATGGAAGACCTGAATGCTGAGAGAAACAGTGAGTTTGGAATGGGAACAAGGACTCCACTGGGAATAGGATTAGAGACAATTTGTGTTACATCTTGGCACAAAATTTGCCTATATTTTACCTATGCTCTGAGAATTATAAAGAGGCTGAAGTCAAAGGAATTCATGGTGTAGCATTCAGCTATGGCATGGTTACTACTGGCAGCTTTAGCCAGGCTTACAGTGGAGTCTGAGAATAGAAATTAGAGCATAAAGACATGAAAAATGAAGTATTTGCCTAGGAAAGAAGAATATCTCAAAGTGCCAAAGCAAGTGGAAGGTGGCCATAGTTACTCAAGCATCATTAGGAGGAAGTCAAATAGTTTGCACTAGGATCTAGGAAGGATGCTCTCAGGACATTTCAGGAATTGGTGAGACTCCTCATACCTCCAACATATAAACTACATATTCATTTGAAAGATACTTGAATGGGGCTGCATAGAGAAATGTGTCACAGGTTCACTCATCTAGGCACTCAAAAGCCACTGTCGTCACAATACAAGGAGGCCTAGTTACATATCAAGTGATCAGTGAAACTTAGGGTTACCTACATGGTGCTAGCTTTTCTAGCATGCAGTAAACAAGAGTTTTGGGGTGCACCTAGATTAAGGAAAGCCTGTGGGGCCAAGTACGATTCATTCCAGGTTTCCTGTGGAGAGCATCTCATTGGGCAGAATCTCTGAGGATGAGGCCTAAGCTGCAGAAGAGACCTAGGATATTGGCAATGCCAGGACTATGGGACATGTCCCAAGGAAGCTGTAGGTAATGAGGCTGCAAATGGCAAAGCTCTAGGAGTGGAATTCTCTGTGTCTATTGGGGCTCAGATCATTCCACCACATGCATTAAATGCCTGACACAGAACTACAACATTCAGTGTAGTTCAGTGAACTGTAGCAGTGAACCTGCTAGGATTTAGTCTCCTTCTGGTCTAAAATTTCCTTCCACCCTCCCATTTCTCCCTTCTGAATGGGCAAAATTACTCTGTACCCTTGCAGTCTGGAAATATCTAACTTTCCTTTTGATTTTACAGTGGCTCACAGCTAAGTGACATCCCTGGCTCTCAAAAACAAAATTCTAAACTTAGATTCTTGAACAGTGTTAGAACTATTAAACTTATGGGGACTCTTAAAATTAAACAAATTGCATTTTGCATTATAAGATGACTATGAACCTTTGGGGCCAGGGTGCAACACTATAGCATAAATATCAAATGTCTCCTACAGGCTCATGTTCTGAACACATGTTCCCCAGACAGTGGCACTATTTTGGGAGGCTGTGGAACCTTTAGAAGGTGGGGTCTAGCTGGCAGACATCTGACACTAGGGATAGGCCTTTGAAGGAGATAGCCCTGGGTTTAGAATCTCTACTTCCTTGTCTAATGTGATACTGACTCCTTATGTGTTTACACTGTCATGCCTCCCCACCCCATGATGGACTGAAACTGGAGCCAAAATAAGCTTTCCCACCACAAAGCTTTTTCTGTCAACTGTTTGATTGTAGCTATGTAAAAATAACTAAAAGAAGCACCCAGAGAGCTCAGAAAACTACTCTTAAATACTTGAGTGGACAGTGTGGACAAAGCACAGCATCCAGGCCATGCTGTCCCCAGTGTGGCTTATCCAATGGCACTGATATCATCCACATGCCAAATGATAAGATAGCTTTCATAAAGTTACAAAGTGGGGCCCCTACCACCTGCTTATTTTGTTAAAGTGTTCCTCAAATCTAATAGGGGCCCAGCTCTGTCCTCAGTCCCCCTTTACCTGACATCTCCAGCTTTCTCATTTTCTATTTGCCACCAAACCAAAGACTCCCCAAACAAAAAGGGGAGAAAGAAACTTTTACTCCTAAAGCGCAGAAATGCAGAGATCTTACCCGTGTCTGAAGAGGAGAATGTCTTGCTGACAGGGGCGCTGTGGCATGAAATGGCCTGGACAGAGATGTCCTTCTCAATGACCTTTACTTTGACGGGTGTCCTCACAGGGGACTCTGCAAGAACAAGACTCCTTCAGCAAGGGCATGCAGATTTTCAACAGAAGATTCTAGAAGGCTAGAGGAAGTCCCTACTACACCTTGAGGCCCTGCAGTTATTACTGGCTGGAGCTGGACTTTAAGATTTACACTGTCTATTCTTTCACTATATTGGCAAAAGTGGTGCTGGGGTCTAGAATGGAGTAAAAATTCAGGGATATTTTACAGTTCTCATGTGAATTGTGGGTCCCTGACCTGTGCCATGGGAGCTACTTTGGGAAGATAGTTCCTTTATACAGTATACCAATAAAATAACAATGCATTTTCCATTTCCCCACCCAGCCAGCTACAATGCAAAAGAAAGATTTCTGCTGGCTCCATTTAAAAAGCAAAACCAAAAACAAAAGACCAAAACTCTTTTTCATTTTTGAGACATGACATCGTATATCCCAGATTGGGTAATATTTTATGTTAAGCAAGAATGACTTTGAACTCCTGACCCTCCTACCACCATTTCCTCAGTTCTGGGATTGCAAATGTGTGCCACTATGTCTACTTGATACAATTCCAGGATCCAATCCAGGGCTTCATCTGTGCTAGATGAATGCTGCCCAACTGAGAGCCACATCCTCAGCCCCACATCATGCCTCTTTATCAGTGGTGTTTAAATACATTCAGTTACCTGTATTAGACTTTTTAATAATCATGAGTGTGATGGAGTTACTGAGTTCCACGTGGCTGGAGTCTTAGATACAGACTGTAACTTTGGTGTAACTGCCAGAAAGAATCTCATCTCTGTCTCTCAACTCTTTCTCTCTCTCTCCCTCTTTCCCTCTCTTGCTCCACCCTTCATCTTTCCTTTCTTTCCTCCCCTTCCTCCCCCTCCCTCTCCCTTCCCCCCTCCCTTTCCCTTCTGCCCTCTCTCCTTCCCTCCCTCCCTCTACCCTCCACCCCTCTTTCTTTCTAGGCCACCAAACTTCTTTGCTAAGCATTGGTGCTGAAGCCCACCATGCTCAGTGTTGCAGACTGAGCCCCACCCCACAGAGGCTGATAGGCTGTGGATCTCCTGCAATGAGACTGCACTCTGGTCTCACCCAAGTTCAGTGGGGATGCCCTCCCAGTGTCAAAGCGAGGTTTGGTCTTCACAGCAGTGACAGTGGTAACCACAGTCCCACATGGCATCACTGTACGGTCCTTTTCTATCTTTGCAGCAGAAACAGGGGGAGGAGCTGGCCAGGACTTCAGCTCACCAGGTTCTACGTAAGAAAACTATGGCAAAGATAGACATTTATTTTGAAACACAGAGGAGCTTCCATGGACAGCTGCTTCCCATATTTACTAGGCCACCACCCACATAGAGAACATGGTGTCATGAGAGCACAGAATACCCATCTTTTCCTAGTATAATGACCTCTAGATGATCTCTCAAGCCAAATATGACAAAAATGCAAGGGAATAGCTATATTTCTGTACTACTCAAGGGATTACAGTAAGAAAAAAGGTATATACCTGTTCAGTCTGATGTAGTTTGGGTGTTTTTTATTTATTTGTTTTTCCCTGAATATTTTTAGGCTGGTTGGTGCAAATTACAGCTGTAGATCTGCAGATATGTTACTCTGCAGATAGTAACAACAGGCTGACTTAGCTGCAGTACACTGGCTCCCTCTCCCCCAATAACCTCTAATTTCTTTCACTCATGTTACTTAATTTTTTTTTTTTTTTAAATCAACCTGGACTGACAAAAACCCAAGAAGCCAGGCTCAAATCCATCAAACTCTAAGCATGACCCAGCAAAGGATTTTTTTTTAAAGGAGTGCTTGCTGGGTTAGCTGAGATGACACTGGGAAATGTCATCTCCTACAATAGCCAGCTTAAGCCAGTCCTGGCAAGATGTGTCCACCTGAGCCTGAAGCCCATGCTGAGAACAGAGCAGCCTGGGTAAGGTCAGCATGTCATATGGAGGCAACAGTGAGAGACAGGACAGTAGCAGCAGAGAACGTGCCATCATCATACCTCTGCAGTGACTGAGCCCAAAACCAAGCTGTCAGGCTCCGTCCCACTGATCAGTCTGAAGGTCTGTGGGCCATTAGGCTGCTTCCTAAATAAGTCCAGGTGAATGGTTGCTATCCCCAACAGACCTAGAGTGGAAGACAAGAAGGAGCAATGGTGATGTTTCCACAGTCACACACCCGAGGACGTTCTGTTAGGTTCACTACACAGTGTTAGTGTCACCAAACATAAAGAAGCTGTGGGCATCCCAGAGGGAATGAGGCTAGGTGCCAGGCCTGGCAAAGGCAATATCCAAACCACACAAGATACAGACCTGCACCAACAATCCTTGAACCACTGACAGAAACTGGAAAATAAACAGGGCCATGGTGGTGGTGTGGCATAAAAGGAAATAAAGAAGCTATTAAATGTCCTGGGCAAAATAATACATGGGAGGACGGAGGGGTCAAGACATGATGACAGTGACCTACTATATGTGTGCCTTGTATTTGAAAAGGAAGAGTAAGTAAGAGGGTGAAATAAGGTAAGAAAGGAGAAAGAGGGAGACAGATAGGACTGTAACAGCTAATCAAACAAAGATTATGAGCAATAGGGCAAATACTCAGAATGAGAATTTAAGCACAGGCTGAATGGGCATACTCTGCATGGCTTCTGTAAAACTGGTTTCACGGACTCCACCAAGCTGGCCCTGGAATGGAGGAGGGTGGGCCACCAGGAGCAGGGACTGGGAGGAATGGAAGTCAAAGGTAGCCTGATGCAGGGTGTCCTATATAACCACTCTAGGAAAGGAAGGTTTTTCTTATCACCTCCCTAGGCATCTAAAGACAGCAGATTCCAAAAGGCTAGAACAGAACTCTTAATGGTAACTAGGACATGATCATCTGGTCAGTTGCCTTCCAACTTCCCTTCGGGGGAATCACCAAGAGACTCAATGGCACAGCTGGGTAGGCCAATGGTCTTTTCCTTCCCAATTTTAATGTTTATATGGATTTTAACATCCAAGAGGACTGAGAGTGTAACTTAGTGGTACAACACTTATCTAACATGCTTAAAGCACAACACCACAAAATTAAAGAAAAACACAAGGACCAGCAAGATGGTTCATCAGGTAAAGGCACTTGTCACCAAGCCTGACAAACTACACTTGATTTCCAGGACTCCCAAGCTGGAAAGAGAATCAACTCCTACAGGCTGTCCTCTGACCTACACAGACACACCACTAAATGTAAAAACAAAAGAATCCAACAAACATCAACACTACCAATGTAAACCCAGGTGTACACTCAAGTCCATGGTTATGTTGATGACTTTACCCTAGACTGTTGATTTTTTTCTGTCTGAATCATGTGTCTATTTTTTAAAAAGATTATTTATTTTATTTAAATAAGTACAATGTAGCTGTCTTCAGACACACCAGAAGAGGGTATCAGATCCTATTACAGATGGTTGTGAGCCACCATGTGGTTGCTGAAAGAGTAGTTACTGCTCTTAACAGCTGAGCCATCTCTCCAGCCCTCATGTGGTTATTTTAAATTCAGCCAAGAGCCTTATTCTGTAGGGAAACATCAGCTGAAACTTATAGAGAGGGACATTAGGACATTGTTAGCTGCTAGGGCTAACAATGGCTATGACGGGAAAGTGTGTTGTTTGCTTGAGACAGGGTTTCTCTGTGTAGCCCTGGCTGTCCTGGACTTGCTCTGTAGACCAGGCTGCCCTCAAAGTCACAGATATCCACCTGCTTCTGCCTCCCAAGTGCTGGGATTAAAGGAGTAAGCCACCACTACCCGGCTTGTTACTTTTTTTTTTTTTTTAATTTAAAAAAAAATTGAAGGAAGTCCATTAAGTCTAGAATGGTTTGAAATTGCTTCTCTAATTTAAAAATTATTGAAGAAAGATCCTGGATTTTAAAAGTAGAGACTGGAGAGATGATTAAGTGCTAAGATTGCTGGCTATTCTTCTAGAAGACCCAGGTTCAGTTCCCATACTGATGTGGCAGCTCACAACCATCAGGTCCTGAAAAATTTGGCACCCTCTTGTGGCCCCTGTAGGCACTACATGCACGCAGTGCACAGACATATTTGGCAGGCAACACACTCACACACATAAAACTAAAGGAAAAAGTTTAAAAGCCAGACAAGCATGTCCCCCAAATGAATGACATTGTTGATGCTTAACTTTGTACCAAACATTCCATTGGGAGACTAGTAGTTCAGAGGAGACTGCCTCCTTCGCAGGGTTTCTCCCCTCCCCATTCCAGAGCTTGGGTCACAGTGCTTGTCTAGAGCACTCCTACATGTTCACCACCCACCTTCTGAGGAGCACTCATCCTGTGAGATCTGCAGGAGCAGCTCCTTGGATTTGGCATTCAGTTCACTGCAAAAAGAACAAACCCATGTGAACCATCCAAAGCTCGATGCTATAGGGTTGAGTTTTCCCACACACCCTGCCGTGTGTGTGTGTGTGTGTGTGTGTGTGTGTGTGTGTGTATATAATGTTATATATGTATGTATGTATGTGTATATATATACATATATATATATGTATATGTATATATATATATATATATACACACACACATACTAAGGAACACAAGGTTGTCATTAAAAACACACAGCCTGCAGCTTGACAGTTCAGAAATAGTCACTGATGCACCCAGGGGTTGGCCTTTCATAAGGGACCCATGGAACACCCTTTGGTGATAAGAAGTATGTTAGACAGAGCTAATACAACAGCTATGTAGCACATAACAGGTGGGCAGTGCAGACTGAGACTTTGATTTCATTTGGTTAATTGTTATTTACTTAAAATTAAAAGTCACATGTCACTGCCACCATTTTAAAAACACAACTATGTATAATTGAGTAAAAGAACACAGAATTCCAAGAACCCTTCCTCCTTCCTGTCTTTTTTCTGCTTCCATGTCATATCCACCATCACCTTTAACAGCTTTAGGTGATTCCCTGGAGATATCACAGACTGCAGAACAACTGCATTTTTGACAGCTGTCTAGTACTCTGCTGCCTTGGCCTTATAAAAAATTTTATTCATCCAAGTCCTTACAGATAGACTGTTTAATAATAGAGTCCTTTCCAGTAAACAAATGGAGATTAACATCCTCACACAGTTGGAGGTCAGAGGATAACTTGCTAGAGTTGGTTCTCTCCATCAAGTGGGTCCTGAAAATTGAAATGCTAGAAATTGTTGTCAAGTTTGGCAGCGACTGTCTTTACCCACTGGCCGGCTGGCTCCCTTTCCAGGATCTGCCCATTGTTTTTCTTTTCTAAGTGCACTAATCATTTTATCTAGATCAAGATCATCCCGTCCTGATGCCAATGTTCTGCTGCTATGAGCAATCATTCATGGTGAGACTTTAAACTCCTATTACAAAAGTATTCATGAATTTCTCCTAGCTAAATGTTTCAAAGCTGGGAACCACTATTAAACAGTACTGACTCTCTTTGGGATAGATGTGAAGACAGGAAGTTTACTTTCTCTTATGATTTACTGACACAGTGGAAGTTATTAATTAATTTTCTTATATTAAGCCAGCTTTAAATTTCTGGTACAAACTCAAGTGGATTTATTTATTTATTTATTTATTACTTGTTTTTGAGACAGAGTTTCTAGATAGCTCTGACTGTTCTGGAACTCATTATGTCAACCAGGCCAACCTTAAATTCAGATCTGCCTGCCTCTACATCTGCCTCCCAAATACTGGGATTAAAGGCATGTACTACCATTTCCAGTTTGGAATTATTTATTTTTAATAGAATGGCTATATGAACATTTTAGATGTATTTAACTTATGTATGTCCATGTTTTGCCTACATGTATGTATACCACATGCATGCTTGGTTCCTGAATAAGCCAGAAGAAGGTATCAGATCCCTGGGAATAGTTGCAGGCCACCATATGGGTTCTGGGAATTAAATCTAGGTCTGCAAGAACAGCCAATGCTCTTGACCAAATAGATGGATTTTAATTCATCATTGGATACCATGTGATGACTTTTTATTTAGGATCTTTATAATGTTATCTATAAATGGTTTTCATGTCCCTTTTCTATTTTCTCCACCAGAGGTTGGCATCAGTTGGAGGCTTCCTTCTGCTGTGTGTGGCTGGCTGTTAAGAGAATCAGGGAATCTCTTAACAGTCCTTTGTCACAATAGAGACAGAGGAGAAGAGTAATCCCTGGAGCTGCCTTTATGTTTGACATGGGGCTGGCTGTCTTTCAGAAACTCAGGACAACTTGTTTTCATTTCTTTAATAATTTTTAGTGTAAACAGTACTATACAATGGCTCCAGGATCTGTCCATCCTGAGCAGACCTAACTGTCACCACCAGGCCTCTGAGGATGCAGGCTGTACTCACAAGGTGAATTCTTCCTCCCAGCTGAGGTCAGTAGTGTTTCTCACGAGGGTGCTGATGAATCGCTGTGCAGGATCGTTCAGCTGGGCCACACACACATGGCTAATGCCTGTGATCAGATGAAGCCTTTATCTTTTAATTGCATTAAAACTTTGCTTACCCACACAAGAAAGAGTAATAAATTAACTGAAAAAAATCTCACCCAAGAGACCTTTCCGTCATTTTCCATTTACACACTCTCAATGCGGAGGCAATAACTTGGTGGTAACAGCCCTAGACTGACCTCAGTGTCCCACTTCCTTCCATCAATTCATCAATCCTGGAAGCAGGCAGGACTCCTAGGTATGGAGCCTCACCCAGAAGCAACATGCTATGTGCTGAGGCTTAGCTCCTCTTTAGACTAGACTAACAGCCTACCCAAAGGATGGTTGGTACTGAGCTTAAACTGTACACCTCACAGGCAACCCATACCCCACTTACAACAAGCAGGTGTTTTCATTCCTCATCTAACCCAAGATCCTTTGGGGTACTTGGTATAGGCATTGTGACATCTCACAGTTGTTCCTGCTCTGAGACAATGTTTTCTCTGTAGCATCAGTCCTGAAGTCCTCTGTGGTCAGTAACTTGACCATAATGCTTGACTCCTTACCACGTTTCAGGTAGGGTAACTTTCACAGTCACTCCTCAAGGGAAAAACTCAGATATATTTCCAGATATGGGTATCTAAGTATGGATAGAGATTGGGACCTGGTTTCATAGCATGTGCACCTCAAGCTGGGATCCCACCCCTGCCTGGTAGTCCAGGGGATCCACTCAGCCACTAGGTGATCCAGGTATAAAAGGCAATATGCAAGCACTTGCACCAAAAACATCATCTAAAGCCATCTTTGTAGAGACTTAGTTCAAATGAAGCCTCTTTATGCCTTGTAAACTGGAAGAACCTCTGCAAATAGTGACCAGAATTCCTAGCTTTCTTAAACAATGACCAGAATCACTCCATCACTCCATTCTTATGGGGGGGCCTCAGTGACCATTGGGAATCCTGGGGAGGACCATGACTCCACAACTGCCTTCCTCCACTCACATTCCGCACATTTTAGGACAGCATAAACTGTTTAGAGGCTCAGGGATGTTCAACATGAGTTTATTGGCTCAGTTTTTAAAATAAAAACAAGACTAGTATCTGTCAGGCTGAAAACAGAGCAACCATGACACTGCTTTCCCTTGGCCTTCATGTACATGCAGATGAGTTTACCTGCATATTTATGGGTGCAGTGTGATGCTTCGTGGCATATATGTCCTGCATGATGATCAGACTGTTACTTGCATTGCTACTGTTTCAAACACCTGCCCTTTCTCTGAATCTGGAACATTTAGAATCCTTTCCACAAACTTTCTGGGTATGCATGATTAGCCACCACCAGCCACAGTTGCTCACTCTGCTCACAGGGCTACACCTTGTGACTTTTGCACCCCAAACCCATTAGCCAAAAACCAAGTTTTTTCACTATATTTCTGCCAAGGAAGGCAGGATCATACTGTAGACCCAACCACGTTGCCACAAGAGAATTCACCATCCCCACTCAAGAAAGGTCCCTCCCACAGTGTGGGCAGCCCCATGAGGCCCTGGCAGCACCAGCACTCACCTGAAGCACCAGGGTAGTTTAGCAGGGAAACTCGGATATTCTTCACCTGCAGTTTTAGTTCATGAGCCCTTGGAGGTTTGGGAGGGCAGGGTTCCTGAGCAGTGGAGGAAGTGCACTGTACAGTCTGTGAGGAAAAAGCAGGGCAACAGCTGTGAGGATGTGAGGGGTGGCCAGGGATCCTGGCTTCTATATGGGACAGTATCTTCAGGTACAACAGTGTCTTCAGGGACTTCAGAACAGGGCACCTGACCTCCAGGGTAAGCCTGACATGCCTATCTCATGGAAAGGTTCTTTTGCATCTACACTGAACCTTTTCTATCCCAAATGAAGAATCAGCAAATAATGATGGCCCTGTTCAAAGTCTGCCTGTGGTCTACTTTCCAGGGAAATGAGGACTAGCCAACACATGGTTCCATGCTCAGACACAGGAGAGGTACTTTAGATAGTGAGTTGGTCTTCAGGCTGTTGTGCTAGACAGGACAACATCTAGGTATAAATGGCCATCAGCCTGTAATCACTTCTGGCCTACAGTCACAGGAAGGACAGATATAAACCCCTGGTATTTCACAAGTGAGGAAACAGAGGCAGGTGTAGTCTTATTTCATTCTCAGAAAGGCACCAGGCACTGGCTGCCCTGGCAGTGTTCACAGGGGCTCTTAAATTTAGCACAAGAACCTAAGACCTCAGAAGGTTCTCTGAGAGGTGCTGGGCTCTGAACAGTGAAAGCCATGCAGAAGCTATTCTGGGTGCTAACTGAACTTGAGACACTTCTTAGAGCATGGTTACTAACATCTCCAGAGACACTCATGGGTACCACCCAGCAAACAGTATTATGAACCAGGTTCTTCCCTTCTGTGAGTGGAATACCAAAGGCCAGAAAGAACTATAAACTTCCTTAAAGCAAGGGATGGGTTAGAGATGAGATGCTTTGTCAGTTGTATATGTTTGGCTATTTTTTTCTTTCCTTCATGAGTATGTGTACATGTATGTATGTGTGGGGGACTCACATATATGTGAACATGGACATGTCTATGCATATGAAAGCCTGTGGTTATGGTCAGGTGTAATCCTTAATCAGTTTCTACCTTAGTCATTAAGGCAGGGTCTCTTCCTTGAACACCCTGGCCTCTGCCTTCAGAGACTAAAATTATAGGCAGACTACCATGCCTACCAGGCATTTACTTTGGGTTCTAGGAATCCAAATTTCAGACTTCATACTGGCACAAATGCTTTAACCACTAAGCTATAAGGGTTCTACTTCTGGGCTATAAATACTGAGGCACTTGGTCAACAATATTTTGAGTGTTTCTATGATGGCTGTTTGTGATGGGATCAATGTTCAAGACAGACTTTTTTTTTTTTTTCTGAGACAGCATATTGTTTCATACAGACTGAGTTGGCCTTAGACTCATTTTGTAATGGAGGATGACCTTGAACTTCTGATTTTCTGGCCTCTGCCTCCTGAGTGCTGGTATTAGAGGCATATGCCACCATGCCTAAGAGATATAGTCTTAGAAATTGAATTCTGGATTTTATGGATGTTGCATGCTACATGAGGACCCTTCCAACTATAAGCCCAAGAGACTGACATTTAAATAGACAGACTGAATAAAGTAGATGACTAGTGGGGTGGGCTTTATCCCATCAGTTGAAAGCCTGAGTAGAAAAGTCTGAGCCATCCCCAAATGAGAACAAATTCCTCCTTCCAGACAGCTCAAGCTGGGGCACAGTTTTTTTCTGCTTTTAGAATCAAACAGAAATACTAGTCCTCCTGGGCGTTGAGCTCTGAGCCAGTGGTCAGTTTGGAGTTGGGCCAAACCATCAACTTTCCCAATGTTCAAGGCTTCAGACATGAGCTGGAATCACACCATGTATTTATTAGCCATAACGTCATATGTTGTAAATCTCTCTCATCCCCATGCTTAAGTGTTCAATTTCTCTGGAGAGCTGTCATGGGTATGGCACTTAATGAAACAGGACAATTTCATTTTAGAATGTAGTTAGATATAATAGCATAGGATCTTTTGTTTTTGAGTTCATGAATTCTGAAAATAAAAAACTATTTTGTGAACTATATCAGATTTTTATATTTCCGGTTACCAGTTCCCTCTGCACTCTAAGAATCCACTATTAATAGGATTACTAGGAGATGAAGTAGCTTGGGCTTGCTTCTACCTCCATGGATGTATAACTGATGGTGGTATTTGGGAAGACTGACTCTCCCTGTCTTATGCCTCTGAGAGGGAAGACTATAACCCCCTGCTGCTCTTATCTGCTAGCTGAGCTTTGCCTATACCCTATAAGTGAAGGAGGATAAAGATGGCTTCTTGTATTCCTGTGATCCTAGTCACCTAGAACTTAGAATCAAATCCTGAAACCAGCTGACACTGTCTATTGAAAAGTACAAACTGGAGGACCATAGCTTCAGCAGCAAGTGGCCTGGCAACCATTCCCAGTATGGAGCTCTGATCAGAATATCCTGTATCCTGTGATCTGGGCTTACCTGAGTTTCTTTGACCTGTATGGGCTTGGTGCTCAGAAAAACAGATGGAGAGGCAGCCCTAACTAGGTGCTTGAAAAGATCCTCAAGGGCTTCAGAAAGCATGTTTACCCCGAGCACCTGCTTCTGGAGAGAGACAGGTCATCAGATCACTGCATGCCAGATACAAGTACCAGACAGGTGTACTAGATGTTAAACCATCAGACAACATTGTACAACTTTGGTTTGATGCCTTGGTTTGATGCTAGCTCTTATCTCTAGGACTGCAACTGTCCTGCAAGCTCATGACAAGCCAGGAATAGCAGCAGTCGTCAGGAGCACAGCCATTGAGAAATTGGGGACCTTAGTACATAATGAACTAATTATGTTACCATCTATGTGGGGCTGAAGAGGCCCCTGAGCTGTAGAGGAGCACAGCCTTGTCAAGAACGTGATGGCAGGCAAACAGAGTCAGGGCTTAGGACAAGACAAGCTGTGCAAAGACTTCAGGGCCCAAACACTGAACAGCAATAAATATGTGCCACTTTCAGTTATTGGATCTATTGATTGTAGCTGTATTGGTTATCTGATTTGTTGCTTTAACAAAAGCAACTTAAGGAATAAAGGTTCATTTTGGCTCACAGTTTTAAGGCACAGTCTATCATGATAGAGAAGGCAAGGTAGTAAAACTGTGAAGCAGCTAATCACAGCGTGTATTGGTAGGCAGAGAGAGATGAATGCTCTCTCAATTTGTTTTTCCTTCTTATTCATGCTGAGACCCCAGTCTAAGAGATGGTGTTGCCAACATTTAGGATGGGTCTTCCCATCTCAAATGAAGCTCCCTCAATGACTTGTTTGGAAGCTTGTTTCCACAGATCCCATCAAGTTATGAATGAAGCTTTAACTACTACCACCCTGTAACTCAGACATCTCCCACATTCAAGATGTCAGGGTCTCAGTACCTCATGTGAAGCCTGTGAAGAGACCACAATAAGCTTCCTGGGAATCATTTTGCACCATTCCTATCTGGGTACTGGTGCTTGTTCATGTGTGCATGGTTCTGTTCTGTGCAGCAGACCTCTATAAATCAGTGGTTCTCAACTTGTGGGTCATGACTCCTTTAGGGATAGAGGCCCTTTCACTATGGGTCCACATATCAGCTGTCCTGCATATCAGATATTTATATTATGATTTATAACAATAGCAAGATTACAGTTATGAAGTAGCAACAAAATGATTTTATTATTTGGGTGTCACTACAACATGAGGAACTGTATAATAGGTTGCAGCATTAGGAAGGTTGAGAACTACTGCTATAAATGCTTTCAGTGCACAGGTCTGGGGTTTTATTTAATTTTTCAGTATTAAAGATAGAGCCTTTGGCTTTTCCTATATTGGGCATCATTCTATCACTGGACTACATCCCCAGACCTTGGGTTTTTAAGGCAAAATCTCATTGTGTATCCCAAGTTGGACTTAAACTCATGATCCTCCTGCTTCTGCCTCCCATGGACTAGGATTACAGGCCTATTGTACCATATCCAGATTTAAAGTATGTATTTTTAAAATCTCAATTAATGTGAAGGATACATTGGTCTCCTTGAGTCTTATTTCAGTATTATAGCTTTCATTTTAACCATTTTAACTCTTGAGAAAAAGGACTGCATGGATATTTGCTAAGATGACAGAACCCACTCCGGTGCAGCCCAGGCATCCATGCCATCTTTCTGAGATTTGGGGAGAGAATCTGTGACAGTCAAGTGCTGCCAAGATCTAGCACCTTGGCCATTCTGTAGTAGGCAACTTGAAAGCACCCTGGGTGCCAATTCCCCTCAGTGGGGGACCCATCTGGCTGGATAGACAAGGTTCCCACTGGCTTGACACTTGCAACATGTACAGCAGGAACTGACTTTAGAAATGAAGACTGGAGCAATCTGTGTTGTTGTAAGATAACTGGCTGCCTCTCCCCTGACTAACCAGGCCTCCCTACAGTGAACTTGACCTGTATCTATTGAAAGTGGACTTGAATATTTAAAATAAGGCCTCTAAGTACCGAGAACCAAAACAGCCAATGTTTCCATGGCTCTCACTGGAAGCCAGCTTCTCTTATACATATGTATTAACTAATTTAATCCTTTACATCACATTCCCTCCACTTCACAGATAAAGAAATTTAAGCAGAGAGAAGTCAGGTGACATTCCCAGAGCTACACAGTCCATAATTAGGAGAGTCAAGAGTCAAATCCAAGTGGTTAAAACAGTTAAGAGCCTGTGCTTTTAAGAAGGAGGCCATTATTTATGCCTTCAATGGACCCTTGATAACCTAAGTTGAAATAAAAGACACATGGTATACAATAATCATTTAAAATGTGCATTTTACTGCTCATTTGTACATACACAGTACTAAGCATCCACTACTTAAATATTTTTACTTCTCCTTAAAGATAAAACCCAGACTCTATCCTATTAGGAGTCACGTCTCCAATCTCTGTCATCCATCTTTCTTTTTCTGTGGATTGCCTCCTCTGGACTGGATGTGTCATAATGTCACATATGTCTCCTAAAACAGGCTTCATTTATTGTTTGCAAAGATAATCAGGATACAGCATGTACCAGCACATCACTCCATTCCTGACTGAATAATATCCCATATTATGACTGTGCCTCACATGGAGCTCTTCTCTCTGTGTATGACCTGCACAATGGTTCCTTACTCAGTAGACAGAGGGACTCTGGACTGACAGCACCACATGTACAAGATACACAGACACCTATGCAGGCAAAAAACCCCATACACATAATATATATATTAATATATATATCAACAAAGATGGAGAAATCCTATATCTGCACACTGACTGAGGCAAATTAATCAATATCAGGTTGGTACACAGCTACCCATGGGGGAAAATGACTCAAGCAATCACACAGACTCATTTTCCCATAAGAAATTTCCTTTTCCACATGCCTATGTAGACTGCAGGCCTAGACAATGATGTCATCATCAGAGAGAAGGAAGAAGCAGAAGGAGAAGGAAGGCACCACTCCAATTCATTCTCTCTTCCTTCTTTCTTCTGCTGTCTGCTTCTCTCAGACAATGACATCAGTTATCTAGGCCTGTAGTTCATACAGAAAAGCCTTGACATGTTCAATCTCTCCTGCTGAGAAGGGGACCATTCTGTGTTCAAGATTCCTTGTTTTTCTCCTGGGTAGCTGTGTTACCAATCTTATATTAGTTAATTTTCCTCGGTGTGTGTGTGTGTGTGTGTGTGTGTGTGTGTGTGTGTGTGTGTGTGAAATTTACCAGCTCAAACCAAACCAAAGTCAAACCAACAAAATCATTACATTGCACACATTTACATAAAAGTATGAAAGCTGAGTCAGTGATAGGACCGGGATGGAGCACTTGTTTAGCATGCCTAAGGCCCTGGGTTCCATTCCCAGGTCCAGAAAAAAAAAAGTGAAGAGAGAGGAAAGACAAAAGGGAGATGAAAGGAGAAGAGGGAAAGTATCTTTGTGCCAACACCCTGCAAAGCCCACATCTCTCTGTAGTGAGGTTTCAGTGGCTGACCTGGTTGAAATGGAGCAGAAAGAACTACAAGGGAATTTTGTAAAAGCCACAGAAAGAATTCCCTTGTGCAACAAAGGAAAGTGACACCGGGACACTTTCCACACACTCACTGCAGCCCAGCTTCTGTTCTCAGACCCTAAGGCCCCAGAAAGTGGAAAGGAAACTGTCCTCTTTATCAAAGCTGTCCCTACAGAGCCCTGTCTCTTGTGGCCTAAGGCAGAATGGGGAGAGTGGGTGGCCCCTGCCCAATTCCAGACATGCCCTAGCCACTCATGCATCCTCAAACCAGTGAAAGAATGATAAAAACTTACGGACTGACCTCCCCTGGGGCCTGGGGCTGGATCTTGATGGCTGTTTCTGCTACATGGGTAAAAGACCACCTGATCTGGATGTCCTCTCTCTTCTCTTCCATGTGGAATTCCACCTATGAGAACAAACCACCAAGCAACAGTTACTGGGTAGCTGAGATCTTCACATGAGCCTAATGATATCTTACACAGAAGCTGTTACGTGTGTCATGTATGTGCATACTGTGTATACATGTGCCGTATGTATGTGCACAATGCATGTGTGTACTGTGTGCTGTATTTGTACAAGGTGTGCATCCATATCATATACACATGCAGTGTGCTGTGTACATATGCACTAAAGCTCTCTGTGTGTTCATTTTTTTAAAGATTTATTTTTATTTTATGTGGGTGCTGGTTGATTTTTGTTATCTTGGCCCAAACCTAAACATATCTTGAAATCATAGAAGATTAGCCTATAATCAAGTATGCAGGGATTTTGATTAGTGACTGATATGGAAAAACACAGTTCACAGTGGGCAGTGTTACCCCTGAGCACGTAGTCCTAGGTTGTATAAGCAGGCTGAGCAAGCCATGGGGAGCATGCCAGTAAGTAGTACCCCTTCTTGGCCTCTGCTTCAGTTCCTGCCTCCAGGTTTCTACCTTGAGCTTCTACCCTGACTTCCTTCAGTGATGGAGTGTTACCTAAGAGTTATAAGCTGGAATTAACTCTCTTCTCCCAAGTTGCTTTGGTCACGGTGTTTTATTACAGCAACTGAAAAATAATTAAGATAATATATATGAGTTGCCTGTGTGTATATAAGTATACTGTATGCATTCCTGGTGCCCCTGGAGGACGGAAGAGGTGAAATGCCACCTGGAATTGGAGTTATGAAAGATTGTAAGCAACCATGAGGATGCTGGAAACCAAACCCAGGTTATCTGCAACAACAGCATGTGCTCTTGACCACTGAGCCATCACTCCTGCCCTGTGTGTTCCTTTAGTCACATGTTCTCACAGACAATAGCTCAGCTTCTGCCTTGGTCTACCATGTGCTCCTCCCTGGATGTGTCCTGGGACAGTGGGATTCTTTCAATTTTAAGTTTGAACTGAGACCTGAAATCCTACAGACTTGGCAGGTGTAATTAGGGCCTGGACCTTAATGTGGTGAGAACATCTTTTATCTCCAGGTGACCGAAAGGAATCATAAGCATCTTTAATAATGATAGAGGCTAGAAGGAGAACAGGCAAATAGGTATGGTTTGAGAACTACACCCATGGTAACTGAGCTGAAAAAGAACAGGGTACAGTGACCAAGCAAAGAGTGAAGTGGTACACAAGCTCTTTACAACTAATATATAGCCAACAGTAACATTATTAGCCTGCAGTCCTGTAGCCCTCAAACTGCCAATATTTTTATTAGATCAGCTATGTCCACTTGCAATAGGCAAGGTGGGTCATAGGACCCTTACCCAGTTATCTAGTCATTTCTCCCAACCAGTTATACACCATATTGCTCTAGTTCCACATGGCCTCAGAGAGGGGACAGAGTATATAGGATGAAAGAACTAGAAGAAAAGGCTTCAACTACATAGCTATGGGGAGTCATCATCTATGCTGGGTACAGACCTTACAGGGTGGTGTGCTTTTCTGAGTCATGTTCATGGTGACTTACAGTTTAAAGATAATGACCTGATTCATAATTAATAAGAATGATACTCAGAGCCCTGTAACTCAGCATGGAGGAATCCTCCCTGGGTCCCTCCTATGGTAGGGAACATAAGGTCATGACTACCATGTATTTCCTGTGACTGACAGCATCTACACAGCCTTACCTTTAAATGAAATGGGGAAAGCTGGACATCATACAGCTGGCATTCTGAGCCTGTGGTGGAGGCAGGCCCTGCACTGACCAAGAACTGAAGAGTCTCACCCACTACATGACAGATCACCATCTGGAGAGACAGGGGACAGGGAATCTTCAGAGAACAACGAGGATGGACATCTTCATTTCATTGAATAACTTAGACTTTCTATATTAGCAAGGAAAGAATTTTGGGTCTCAACTTTGGATTAATAGTCAGATACATAACTAGACAATGCTTCAGACCCTTGATTCTTGATGGATTCTCAAGAAATTCTGTTCTGCTTAAATCTAATTGCCATGGTTTTTCCATATATATATGGTTCTGTTCTTTTAAAATCACTGCTATATTTTTTTCACAATGGCTACTTTTAAATCCCCTAGACAAGGCCAATGAGATGAGTCACCACTACAGATGCTTACCACTAGACCTGAGTTCCTTCCTCAGGATTAACATGATGTAAGCAAATAGCTAACTTATTCAAGTTGTCTCTGATCTACACACACACACACACACACACACACACACACACACACACACACACACACAGAGAGAGAGAGAGAGAGAGAGAGAGAGAGAGAGAGAGAGAATAAATACACTTATTGTTTTATAAGCTCTAGAAATTTTTACCCTCATGGAGAGAAAATTCACTTGCTGTCTTTTACTAAAAGTAAGTCTTTAAAATAAATTAAGCATAGAATTTAAAAATTTGCTGGGTATGGTGCCACATACCTTTAAAACCAGCACTCAGGGGCATTGTTAGACGGATCTCTGAGTTTGAGGCCAGCTTGGTCTACAGAGAAAGTTCCGGGACAGCCAGAGCTACACTGAGAAACCATGTCTCAAAAAACTCAAAATCAAACCAAAACAAAAACTTTAGCATGCACTGATTGAAAAAAATTTAAAATCTTATCTAGAACATAAAAATTATTTCTATCTAAATAATCTTAGTATATTATTTTTAATATGAGAATAAATCTAAAAACATAAAGTATTAGGTAAATGTAAAATTAAATAACTCTAACAGAATTATTATATGAGCTCAAATATAAAATAAACTAACCCTAGCCCCAACTCTTGTATTTTAGAATAAGGTTATAGAAGACAGAGACAAGTAATTGTATCAATAATAAACCAAACCACAATCTGTCATAAGGTATTTCAGAGGGGTGATTTTATGACCAAAACAACACAGTGTTTTTTTTGTAAGCGAGTTCTAGAGAAGCAGAGCTTCTAATTCAGACTCCAGCCATGCCTGGCAGAACCCTGAGTATGTCCAGTGTGCACCAAGACCAGATGCTAGGTATACAGGAGCTGCAACAACAGAACATGCTAGGCATGACACAACAGGGTGGCCAGGCCTCCAGGAATCTGGACAGTGAGCAAAGTCTGAAGATGACACAGGATAGACCTCTGCCTCCCCCAAGGAACAACCGAGCCCATTGCTGAGGTTCAGTTTGGGAGTCATAAAAAATCCTTTACTTCTCCAGCATATTTCTCAGAATCTAAAACACAAAGTGGAAAGATTATGAAAATGATTACTTTGCCAGACCTGATGCACAAAGTGCAGAGCTAGGCCATCACTCCTCTTCATTTCTTATCCCTGGCCTTCCCCCACACAGCTTCTGCTGCCCCTCAATATACACACTCTAACAAATCCTCCAGGTGCTCTGAGTCCCATTATGGCAGCTTCTGAAATCTAGGAACACACAGGCCTAGCAGGAGTTCACCTAAAAAAAAAATCACCTTGCTTCTCAATTCTGGAAGAAACGGGTGCACCTTTCTTTCCATTCCTGTGACGTTGCTCTCAAAAGATGGATGACAGGGACTGGTTATGTGGACCAGAGTCCACAGAAGGTTAAAACAACAACAAAAAATGTTTGGATGAGAAATGTCACTGATTCATGTTAAAAATAAATGTTCTATAAACAATCCTTTCTGGAAATTTTGATAACAGAAACTCCACACACTGATGACTGATTCAGGGAAATGTCATTGTTCCCAGGGCCTGTGCCTTTTACTGCTTTAAAATAAAACAGAGAAGGCCTTGCTGCATGACTATCAAGATGTTCTAGAACCTTCTACACTGAGCCCATCAGCACTGTACTAAGAATACAAGTGGCTTGTGGTGGGAGGTGGGGTGTGCTTTAAACCTCATAAGAAAACTTGGCTTCCAAGGATACATAAAGCTGCCCAACAGCCATCCCTTGAAAGACACAGAACATCTAAGCACTTGGGTAAACGTAGGAAGAAATCAGGCCAATAACTAAATTCAAAGGACTTGAGGACCTCTAGAACACAAGACCCCAAAGCTCATGATTAGCTACTTGTGGTAGTGAATGTTGGCTGTAAACTTGACAGGATCTGGAACCACCTAGTAGACAAGCTCCATTCACAGCCATGAGGGATTGTTTAGATTAGGTTAGCCCTGGGTATGCCTGTGAGGATTATCTTGCTTAAGTTAATTAAAGTGGACAGACACATAATAAAGAAAAGCAGCAGGGTCCCCTGGCTTGAGTCTAGAATGCATGAAAAGAAATTATCTCAGCATCCATCACTCTGCTTTCTGGATATAGGTGCAGAGTGACCTCAAACCCTTTCTCCCATAAGCTGCTGTTGTCAGGTATTTTATCACAGTCGTGGGAGAAAGGACTGAGAAACCACTTACCTCCCCAACTCCAGTACTAATAGCATCACTAATGGGGCTGCTTCAGGTTGGGAAGTCTTTTCATAGCATCACGATTCCTCCCCAGGCCTACTGTACCTCATCAGTCACATACACTAGCCTTGTTAGTGCCCTCATGGAATATTATGAAAACTCATTAAACAAACCACCTGAGCCTACCTCAGTGGTGTGGGAGTAAGAAGCTGCCTCTGTTCTTTCATTCTTTTTTTTTTCCTCTTTTAAAAAAAATAAATTTTTTTGAGACAGGTTCTCAATCCAAGTCTGAGCTGATGACCTAAACTTACTATTAGCTGAGGCAGTCGACAGAACTCTACATCCTTCTGTCTCAGCCTTCTAAACACTGGAATTATAGGCTCATGTTACAAAACCTCTCTTAATCACAACTTTAAAAAAAAAATATTTAAGAGTCTTACTTTGTAGCTCACTACGTAACTCAGGCTCATCTCAAAACCTTGATCACCTGAGTAGCTGGGATGACAGGAATGAGCCACCACACTTGCCTTACTTCCACATTTTGATGTGACAATCTGAGTAAACAGCTCTCACTGGACAGCCAGCCATCTGAACCCCTCCCCAGGGTTCTGCTTCTGCCACCCGAGAGCCACAATGCCTCATTTGTCAAATAGAGGAGAACCAAATGGTTTTAAGCCACTAATCTTCTTGACCTATATTATTGTCGTTCCACAATAAGGATTAATTCTCTCAATTCACACAGAAGGCTTCACTTTCAGGTCTCTCAATTCAACAGTAGCAAGCAGGATCCCATACAAATTTTAGGGACCCTGACAACTTACCAGCCATCTTAAAGGGCCAGAATGCCCAGGGTTAACACCTACTTAAGGAATAGGAAACTGATTGTGAATCCAGAGCTCCCTCAAATATGATAACTAGATTTTCTAGTTAGCCCCTCATTATGTAGACCTGTCCAAGCATAGTTTTTAGGTTCTTCTGGCATGGGTTCCAAATATCTGTTCTGGAATGCCAGTGTGCAATGCATATGTGTTTATACATGTGGTGTATGTATGTGTGCTGATGTGCTAACCCATCCAGGCAAGTGTAGGGGTCAGAGGTTGATGACTGTTCTACTCAATTGCTTCTCTACCTATTTTTTGAGATAGGATCTCTCACTGAACCTGTGGCTCACCATTTCTGCTGGACTGACTCACCAACAAACCCCCAGGATCTGCCTGTCTGCACCTACCACTGGGTTACATATGGACACTGCCACACCTGACTTTTAAGTTGGTTCTGGGGATCTAAACTCAGGTCCTCATGATTGCATGGTAGACTCTAGAAGCCTGCCTGTCTTCACCTCCTCAGGTGTTACAAGCACATGCCACCATGTCCAGCATTTATTTTTAAACATCAATTCTGGGATAAAACTCAGCTCCTCATACTTGCAAGGCAAGCATTTTGCCAACAACCATCTCTCAAGTAAAGCAGTGGCTTTTTGAAAGGTTAAGTATCATTAGTATATACTACCAAGCTGGCACTTGCCTCCCAGGAATGAGTTTCCTAGATTAAAAACAAAATAAAACAAAACAAAAACAAACAAACAAAAACCAGACCTGCCTGAGTCCTGGGATCTTTTCTCCTCAAATCACCCACAGAATCCTAAGTGATACCACCATTTCAGAACAGAAGGCTGACTATAATTCCCAATAAATACTGTCTCTTTCTTTTTTGGGGGGGGGGGAGTTCAAGACAGGGTTTCTCTGTGTAGCCCTGGCTGTCCTGGAACTCACTCTGTAGACCAGGCTAGCCTCGAACTCAAGAAATCCACCTGCCTCTGCCTCCCAAGTGCTGGGATTAAAGGTGTGTGCCACCACTGCCCAGCATACTGTCTCTTTCAAGAGCAAAAATGGTTATGGCGTCTGTGGTAGGCACGTAAGCATGTGTCTAGGATTCTCCTAGATAAAAGAAAGTAGCTTCTAATAGGTTTTTTTTTTTTTTTTTTCTGACAAAAATAAGTCAATTCAAGTCAAATTAAAAGAATAAAAGCAGGTTTATTTGGGAATGGCTCCCAGGTGAATTCACCTGTCTCAGGGGACAAGACTGAAGAAGAAGTCACCATGCAGACAAGGGAGACAAGGAAGTGGGGACGGAGAGAGGAAGCAGAGAAAGATCTGGGGTGGCTAATGGTTCTTTTAATCAGAAACACACACCTGACAAACCTGGTAGTGTGTGATGTAAGTAAGCAGTTGCTAGGTTCTTGAGAACAAGCCAGTAGAACTGCCTATATACTAACAGGGTTAGGATTAGGAGTCACAGATTTGAAACCTACAAGCTTCTAAGGGTGAAGGAGAGAGACTCAGGTCACTGACACCATCTTGTTGAATAGCCTGTCCTAGCAAATAGCAACCAGAGTCTGTTGTTCACCTTTTTTTTTTCCTGTCTGGCTTCAAAACCTTACACCCACACACATAGCTCTTATCTGGGAAAAATGTCTTGTGGAGCCAGATTCCTGCCAAATGTCCTCCCAAACCATACAGTCATGCTGTTGCTTGCCAACAGGGAAGCCCAACCCTTTAATATCTCACCACTGTTTCACTTTCCATCTTACCTGTGGCATAGCTCCTCTCAGAACATTCTAGAACTCAAAATCACTTATTATTTTTGCCTCCAAAAGAACTAGGGGCACAGCTGAGAAAATGCATCTAAAGAGTTACTGAGTGCATTTTTCACTTGGATCTCATGCTGTAAGGAAGGAGCCACCAAATATAAAGGAAGTAAATCTATTATCGGAGCTGTCAGGTCAGAGGGCAGGCTCTGGCAGCCCTAAGGAGTTTGGTCATGAGTCCTCAAATAAGCCAAACAAACAAAAGAAAAGCAGAGAAAGGAAATTCAATTTGGCCACGTTAGGAAGAGGAAAATAAGAAAGAGGTCCAGTTACCCCTCAAATCTGTCTTGTCCCCCGAAGTAGGGGCTGAAATGAGAATTAGGTTCAAATGGAGGGCAAGAGGCATGTACAGCTAAGCAGCCCTGTTAAAGGTAGGATCCCACCCATCAGTGCCCTATAAGGTCTTGGCTCCCATTTCTCCTACAATGTAGTTTGACAGATAGTGTGGAATCCTTTTTAAGAGGCAAGTTCCTCCTCTAGCTAGCATCAGAACTTATCCTTTTCTTTCCTTAGCATGAGATTCCTCAGGAAATCAGTTATTTGGAGCACATTGTTTTCATACATGAAAGCCAAAGAGAGGGGCATGAATCTCTCTCATTGAATTTTTCTCTACAGGATTTTGACCCATTACCACCAGTTCCCAAATCAAGTGTCATTCCCAACTCTGCAATCTATTCTTACCTCTATAAACATTCTTAAAGATATGAGGATATCAAACCCAATGTCTACTCTGAAACAGGGGGTCTTCAGTTTAAAAAGTAAAACTAGCCAGAGTTAAGTACTATCACAGTTACAGTACTCACCCTATGTAATGGTCTACACTGTCAACTTGATAGAACCTAAAATGGCTTCGGAGAAAAGCCACTGGCCATGTCTGTGAGGGAGTGTCTAAACTGGGTTGAGGTGGGAAGACTCACCCTGAATCTTGTCAGTGCCATGTCATAGGCTGGGGTCCTGGACCAAAAAGGGAGAAAGCTAGCTGAGTACAGCACTCATCTCTGTCAAGTTCCTGGGAACAGGTTCAATGTGATCAGCTGCCTTATGTCCCTGTCAGATGCCTTCTCCAATAGAAAGAACTATACCCTCTCAGGCTACAAACTAGAATAAACTCTTCCCCCTTAAGTGTCTTTTACCAGGTATTTTGTCACAGCAATGAGAAAGTAACCAGTGCATCCTATTTGCTCACGAGTCACAGGAATAGACCTGAAGGCTATTTCATAAGGAACTCTCCCAGGGGGCTAAAATGAAAACTTCTGGAAACAAGATGGCAAACATCTCCAAGGCATGCTGGGTAGAGAGGGTGTGCCTGAACCACACTGGTTCCCTATTCTAGATTCTAACTCTCATTCCAGCAGTGTTCTCTGCTCAAATCAAGATATTATGAAGCCAAAAAGAGCCCCCACCCCATGCTATACTACAAGGGGAATTGTGACTATGTAATATGGTTTCACACAGAAACATCTGCATATAAGCTTTCTCCCTCAAGGACTCTGCATGTGAAAACATGGAAAAGATGTTTCCTTTAAAAGGAAGACTGGGAGGAACTGGATCTTTTCCTTGCTGGTACTTGGCACTTACTATTGAAGGCCTAGTCATCTACTCATGATGTTCTATATTCCAAAACCTTACTGATCTACTAGCCCCCAGCAAGGAACATTTCCTCATGTGTCAACCAATACCCAATAAGCAGGTTCTCTCGGGGAAGTGTCTATAGTGGCATTCAGAGGGTGGACCCTCCCAGGAGGAGCTTCCACCTGCCATGGGAAGGATCCTACCTCAAAACAATTGCACAACCTATTAGCATTTTAGCATACATACCAGGTTAATGGCATGACTGAAATTTCAAGTCATACAAAGCAAACAAAAAGATCAATGGAGATTTCTGTTAGGAGAAATAAAGACAAATTTGCTGAATTCACCACAATGTCAGCATACAAAGGACAATAACCACGCAGGTAGAAATAAGTGCATACTACTGGCTGTACATCCTGGGTGGCTGTGGCCTTCCCACTGTCTACACTGTTGCTATGGTTTCACAACCTCATGGGATGCCTCATTCTTTCTCATCTCTTCTATGATAGATGTGGACAGGTGTGAGAGCCACAGAGAATGTTGTGCATACTGGCCAGAGTCACTGCTTGGCAGCTTATCTCAGGTTCCCTCCATCTAATGGCTCTGTCTGTCTTCTAACAGAGGAGTGTTGTGAACACAAATGAAAAGAAACACAGCCTGGGCCCATCATACCCAAGGCCATCAGAGATATGACTATTGTGGGATGTTATGAAATCCTGCCCCTGTTTTCTATGCTCAGACCTACTGGAGAAGGATTTGCAATTAATAAACAGAGACCCTGTGGCCTGGAGTAAGGAGCAAGCACCCACCCATCCCAAACCCCAGGAGCCTGACTGGGCTTTTCCTACATACTGAGCAGGCACAAACTTTTATTTAAAACTTTAGCCTAAGTTGGTCCTTATACCATTAGGAACCTTGGCTTGAGTCAAAAGTGCCTATCACAGGGGACTGGACCACTCATCTAGAAAGGTGACATCATTTGCAGTCTTTGAGGTTGGTTCTTTGTGTGATCACTGCTAGTACCGGTAAGTTTTCCAAATATATGTTACAGCAGAGTTCTCAGGGTACAAGCAAACCTAACACACTGGCTCAGCTACATGCTGTAGTACACATACTGAAGTGACAAATACTTATAAAAAACATAGAAAGAAGTATACACTGTGACTTGAACTTTCCTGTTCCCTCTCTACCCTATCTCTCACCCTGTTCCTTTCCTCTGTCTATCCCTGAAGTCTACTTTATTTCCCCTTCTCAGTGAGATTCAAGCATCTTCCCTTGGGTCCTCCTTGTTACTTAACTTCTTTGAGTCTGTGGGTTGTAGCATAGCTATCCTGTGCTTTATGGCTAATATCCACTTATAAGTGAATATATACTATGTTTGTCTTTCTGGGTCTGGGTTACCTCATTCAGGATGATCTTTTCTAGTTCCATCCATTTGCCTGCAAATTTTATGATATCTTTGTTCTTAATAACTGAGTAATATTCCATTGTGTAAATGTACCACATTTTCTTTATCCATTCTTCAGTTGAGGGACATCTAGGTTGTTTATAGTTTCTGGCTATTACAAATAAAGTTATGCCTATAAGTAAAGTTGAGCAAGTGTCTTTGTGGTATGGTGGAGCATCTTTTGAGTATATGCCCAGGAGTAGTATAGCTGGGTCTTGAGGTAGCTCAATTGCCAATTTTCTGAGAAACTGCCAAATTGATTTCCAAAGTGGTTGTTCAAGTCTGCACTCCCACTAGCAATGAAGGAATGTTCCCCTTGCTCCACATCCTCACCAGTATAAGCTGTCACTTGAGTTTTTGATCTTTGCCATTCTGACAGTTGTAAGATGGAATCTCAGAATTGTTTTGATTTGCATTTCCCTGATGACTAAGGATATTAAACATTTCTTTAAGTGCTTCCCAGCCATTAGAGATTCCTCTGTTGAGAATTCTTTTTAGCTCTGGACCCTATTTTTAATTGGCTTATTTGGTTTGTTGATGTCTAATTTCTCGATACATATGTGTGTGTGTGTGTGTGTGTGTGTGTGTGTGTGTGTGTATACATACATACACATACATACATATATGACATCAGCCCCCTTTCCCATGTAGGACTGGTGAAGATCTTTTCCCATTCTGTTGGTTGCCATTTTCTCCTATTGATGTTGTCCTTTGCCTTTTAGAAGCTTTTCAGTTTTATAGAGTCCCATTTATTAACTGTTGATCTTAGTGCCTAAGTTGTTGTTGTTTTGTTCAGGAAGTTGTCTCCTGTGCCAATGTGTTCAAGGCTATTCCCTACTTTCTCTTCTATCATATTTAGTGTATCCAGTTTCATGTTGAGGTCTTTGATCCTCTTAGACTTGAGTTTTGTGTAAGGTGATAGATATGGATCTATTTGCATTCTTCTACATGCAGGCATTTGGCTAAACCAGCAACATTTGCTGAAAATGCTTTGTTTTTTCCATTTTATAGTTTTGGCTTCTTTGTCAAAAATCAAGTGTCTGTAGGTGTGTGGATTTATTTCTGGGTCTTTTATTTGATTCCATTGATCAATCTGTCTGTTTTTATGCCAATACCGTGTGGTTTTTATTACTATTGCTCTGTAGTACAGTTTGAAATCAAGGATAATGATACTTTCAGTTCTTTTGTTTACAGAATTGTTTTAGCTATCCCAGGGTTTTGTTTATCCATGTAAAGTTGAATATTGTTCTTTCAAGGTTTGTAAAGAATTGTGTACAAGTCTGGGGAGGACGAAGAGAGAACTGGTAGAGAGAACTGGAATTGGTGGGAGGGGGCATCTCTAGAACAAGCTAGAATGGAAACTCCCAGGAATCTATGAAGGTGACTCTAGCTAAGACTCCTGGCAGTGGGGGATATGGAACCTGAAATGGTCACCTCCTATAACCATGCAGGATTTCCAATGGAGGGATGGGGACATCAAGCCAGCCACAAAACCTTCAAACCACAATATGTCCTGCCTACAAAATGTGCAGGGATACAGATGGAGCAGAAATAGAGAGAATGGCCAACCACTGACTGGCTCAACTTGAGACCCATGCCATGAGAGAGAGCCTACCCCTGGCACTATTGATGATATTCTGCTATAATTGCAGACAGGAGCCTAGAATAACTCTCATCTGGGAGGCTTCACTCATCAACTTATAGAAACAGATGGAGTAACATCACAACCAAACAAGTAGGAAAAACTCAGGGAATCTTGGTGGAAGAGAGGGAAGGGTTGAAGGAGCCAGAGAGGTCAAAGACACCACAAGAAAACCTACAGAATCAATTAACCTGGGCCCATAGGGGCTCACAGAAACTGAACTATCAACCAGAAAGCATACATGGGATAGACCTAAGCTCCCTACATATATGTAACAGACATGCAGCTTAGTCTTCCTGTGAGTCTCCTTAGAGCACATGTCTGTGACTATGCTGCCTGCTTCCTTTCCAGTAATTGGGCTGCCTTATCCTGCCTCAATAGGAGAAGACACACCTAGTCCTACTGCAACTTGATATGCCAAGACAGGTGATACACATGCGAGGCCTCCCTTTCCCTGAAAAGAAAGGAAGGAGAAGTGGGGGAGGGGGGAGGAGAGGGTTGGATTGGGAGGAGAGGAAGGAGGGGAAACTTCGATTGGGATGTAAAGTAAATAAATAAATTAATTAGAAGAAGAAGGAGGGGGAGGAGGAGGAAGAAGAGGAGAAGAAGGAGGAGAAGGAGGAAGAGGAGGAGAAGAAGAAGACGACAATGACTGGACATCCTGGTTATATTGGAAAGAGGAACCAATAAAGGGTCGTGATCTCAAGTCTATCTGCAGGGTCCTGACATGAGATTGATGTTTAAAGAGTGGGCAAAGAGTGTTATAGCTAAGCAGCTAGTCAAGGCTGCCCATCCATCACTCACCCATCACTGTCTTAACTTCAATCTTTCCTGTCAGAAAGTCTGATAAGCTGTCAGCACTGTGTGAAATCTCTTCCTGGGAGACAAGTTCCTCCTTTGACTGGCACCAAGGTTCAGCCTTTTTTTTTTCCTGAGCACAGGATTCCTGGAGAAGTTTTAACTCTTTGGGCTTCATTGTTTCACTAGGTCGAAAGTGGACAAGAAAGACACCAATGTCTCCTTAAAGTGTATCCTCTTCTGCCAAGGGTTACATTGCATTTAGAATAACACCCATCCCATCTGTTAAAGAGATATGACTGAGCAGGTGGCCATGGCATGATAGGGCTGCTTTTGTCGTTGGGTTTTGTACCTAGATTGTCAAAACACTAGATAGGGAAGCCTCTGATCCAGCTGAGAGACGAAGAAGGGCCACACTGCACACTGTGGAGGGTGAACTGACTCCAGGCTACTCTTGTATGGAAATATAACCTTATGTCTCTTGGGTGGAACATTCTAGAATAGACTTCTCCTAAGATGTGAGGAAAGAGAATAAAGTTAGGAATAGTTGTAATTACGTATGTAATTAAGTCTAGGAGAAATCACCAATTGGTGCATGCTGAGACTAACCAAGAAGGCAGAAAGACCTCAGGAGAGCAGAGCCTAGGTCCATAGATCACCTCTTTACAGCAGGCCTTGCTATGATCAGTACCTGACAGCTGGGCCAGGCTTATGCCTGGAGGAAGTGTCATCTATTCATCTAACAGGATGCCCCTTGAGGGAAATTACCACAGGAAAATGCCACCACTCTTCAGGTTGCTGTTGGTGATAAGGAAGTGTCTCTTGTGAACTAATGAGACAGGTGGTTGCTGGGAGTCCCTAGACAGCTTCCAGGTAGGATTGGTCAGAAAGACTAAGAGTTCTAAAAAGCCAAGAGGTCCAGGTTAACAAGCAACTGAATAATAATCAGTCATTTAGAGTGCTGAAGCCATCATCCAAGTTCAGGTGAAGAAGGGAGGTCCTGGGAAGAATCATGTCCAGAGGGGCCTGGGGGCTATGCCTACTCCATACACATTATGTACACATCTTTTATTTGTAACTTCATAAACTGGAAATAATACAAACTGTTTTCCTGGGTTCTACGAGCCATTCCAAGCTGTTGAACTAAAGGGGTCCTACAAAGCCCCAATTTGTCCCCTAGTCAAAAGTGGAGTATAGAGTAGGGCCAGGCTTATAGGCCTCAGCCTGGAACCCAGCTAGTTACACTAACAGCTAGTGAGGGTCAGAATTGAACTGAATGGGAAAATAACTCAGTATGAAGATACTCACTAAGAAATACAATGCCCAAAAGTGCCTTGTGTGAACCAGACTGCTCCAGACTCAGTGGGGAGTGGGCAGGTCCTGAATCTTGACCCAGTCCTTGGTACTTTTTTCTGTTCAAGCCTTAAAAGATTTCACTATGGGCTGTGGAGAGGGACTGGTGTTGAACCTGTGTTTTAAAAAAAAAAAAACTGTGACACACAGAGACCTTGAAAGGTTACAGGACAAAGTCCAAGCTTAGAGCCCTATGTATAAGCTCACAAACCAAGTAGCCAGTCCTCACTCTTACTCAGCTCGGAGAAGACTTATGCAATGTAACATGCTGGGCTTGGGAGGACCTGTTCCGTTCTTAGCATAAGATATGTGTCCTTGGCGAAGGCCAAATTAGAAAGATGAGAACAAAACCTGAGGTCATGGTGGAAGCTGGCAGGAAGGGCTTCTAAACACTCTTGGAATTAAAAGTTTTCATTTCTCTACACCATGGACTTTGGTCCTCAAGTTCTCAAGAATTCTGCATAGCAGGGAGACTATGTAGGGAAAGTGACAAAGAATTCACTGGAAATTTGCACCCCATGGGAAAGGGTCAAGCAGAACACAACAAAGCTACAACCAATTCCAGAACAATATTAAAAAGAGATATCCATGCCTCTGGTCTTTATCTAATGGGAGAGTTAAGTAATGTCCCAACTGGGACATACTATGAGAAAAGCTTATTTTTTTTGGCTCCAGTGCTTTCTAAAAATGGATGTGTTGTGGCTGGCTAAGGCATCTGTCCAAAAATGAAAAGACCACATACAGAAACCAAGAATATAAGGGGTCTTGCCCTCCCAGAATGTCAGGAAGATCACACACACACACACACACACACACACACACACACACACACACCACTCCTACAGGTGAGTAGACATTAGGGACAGCTAAGACAAAGTCTCACCCTTCCTACACCCATAACCAGTGGAAGGCAACCACTTTGGGAATCAAGAGACAGATGGGCTGCCTGGTCAGCCCATCTAACCTCAAAAGAACAGCACCTGGACACATAATTTCTTCATTTGGCCAAGAAAATGCAAAAGCCAATAATTATTTTTAAAAAATATTTTTTAAAAAAGGAAGTTACAGTGTGTGTGTTAGACACCTTCCAAATTGGGCAGGTTACAAACTACTGAGGATGCTACTGTGAATAGACCAATTGCAATAGAGGAGGTGGCCATAAACAGAGAAGGGACAACTTCATCTTGGTTTGTGTACTTTTCAACTTCCCAGCACACAGTATTTCCTGTAATTGTGTAAAAATGAACACACTGCCATCACTCCCTTTCTAAGGTTGCCTTTCTGGTAGCCAATCAAAACCCTTAAAAATGCTTCAACTCAGGGGCTAGAGAGATGGCTCAGTGACTAAGAACACTCGCTGCTTTTGTGAAGAACCCAGGTTCAGTTCCCAGCACCTACATGACAGCTCACAATTATCTGTAACTACAGTCCCAGGGAATCTGACACCCTCTTCTTGCCTCCATAGACACTACACAAACACACATGTAGGGAAAACACTCACCTATGTTTTAAAAAATGAACATGCTTCTAAATCTTTCCCAAGTACTTCCACTTCTAAGAATAATAAAGCAATAAACACAAAGTGAAATGATGCTAGGGCAAGGTAAAGGTGGTTACTGGTTGCCGTGGGCTAAGCAATCCTGTGCACACTTAACTCATACCATCTCTATACCCAAGAAGTCTGGGTGCTGCATGTTACCAGCTACACGTCCAGACAGGAAGCCTTGTGTGAAGAAGCAAGGGAGCATGACAACTTGTCTGTCCTCAGATCCCTTCTCCTGTCCAGATATTATTCTGAGCTTTTGCTTAACAGGAAGATCACCTCCAGCAAGCCCTGTACACCCACTGATAAGGTGGTTAGACAATTTTAAAAACACAAGGGAAACATGAGTATGTGATGGGAGGAAGCAAAGCAACAGACCTAAAGACCAAACAGGCTAATCTCAGGGAAGCTCATACTGCACAGGATACTACATGTATTTGTAAATCCTCTCCATGTTTTCCAAGTTGCTAATTTTGGAACAATATAACTTCGACATTTGAGACAGAATGCACCACTTCAAACTGTGCCTGAACTCCGGAACTGTGAGAAATAGCACACTGCGGCATGCATGTCCCTGCCTATGGATGTGAGGCTCCCACAAAAATCAAACTAGGGGCATGATGAGTAAGAAACCACAGTGCAGTCACAGGAAGGGCAATAACATTTCAAATAAAACTGAGTGGATGCAATGAACCTTTGTAAAAGTTTATGAATTTCTCTATTGGCTTTCATCATGGACAAAACTCACCCTCTCCTTTATTCCTGGGCAGGTAGTTCAATCGTGACACCACCCAACTCCAGAACTTTCCATTTCCCAAACAGAAAGGTGTCCCCACAAACACATTAACTCTGTGCCCAGCCCCTAACCTACTCTGCCTGTGCACTTGACTCTATGGACTGCATCTAGAACCTTGCCTAATACCTCTTACAGTGTTTGTTCTTTTATATCTGGATGTAGTAAAAGGTCCTCATACACTTGAAAGGATATGTCAGTATTTCTTTCTTTATGAGGCCCAGTAATATTCTATGTCCATACTGATGTATTTACATAGTCTGAGCTGCTTTTCCCTTTTGTCTATGGTGAATGACACGATTCTGAGCAGGATGTGCAACCACTATTAACCTAAAGGCTTTGGTTGCTAATTCACCCTGTGGATGGACTAATATGAATGTACTTCACCCACTCACTCTCTGAGGCTGCTTTTTTGGCAACATGAAGACATTTAATGCTGAACTGCTGTAATGTTGCATCTCTGTCCTTCCTCAGCTGCCAGACCAGCTTCACTAATCCACTGCCCCTCAGAATTGGCAGTTTCAGAAAACAACAAACATAAGCTGCTCGACTCCCAAGAAGTACAGTCCTTATCTGTGACTGACAGAGTCAATGCTGGCTTTTGACTCAGGCACGTTCCCAAGAAGGTGCCAGGAAGGTTGGGCCCTCTGTTCTCTATGCCTCAGTTTCTACCCTGTAAAACTGGCCACAGGGCATCTACTTCCAGTCCTTACCAGTTGCATGGGCTGTGCCAACTCCAATATTCCAGTGCCTGCCACATGCTTCAGTTCCTTCTGCCACTCTAGTATCTTCCAAGAGAATTCTTTGGACTCTCTAAGGAGATAGCATGGGTGTATGACTTCTGTACCAGCAAGGGTTGGGGAGTAAGGGCCTCCCTTGGGCTGATGTCATAGCACCACAGTAATTAATCTGGCCAGTTTTAAACAATATCTTGGACGCACCTAGCCCACCCCAGCCTGGCACACTTGATTGTGCAACTGGAAAGTTAGGAGAATAGTCAGGCCCCTGAAGTATCTGTTTTTTATGCCTGTGAGAAAAGAAAGTAAACTATTAATCCAGCCAAGGAAGAGGAATAAATGTATCTGATTCTACAAGCCCTTGGCCCTAATGATGGCCAAGCAAGAGGGACACACAAGCCTGGTTTATCCAGACCCTGAGCAGTGACAGCAAAGGAAACAAAGCTGTAACTAATTTGTTAATACAAGTATTAACTACTTGTTAATACAAGTAAACCTTGCTGTGAAGGGAATACCAGGTGTGTAGGGTGAGGAGTGATAGCATTCTCCTCCCACCCTGGGCATACCTGGGATCCCCTCCAAGATGTCTGCTAAATACTCCCTACACATTTAACTTGAAAGTGAAATGGGTACAGATCTTTCACATGCAGGGGTGAGGAATACACAGAAGGACAGGAAGGAAGGAACTAGCCTAACTTCAGGATGGTCACCACTGTGGGAAGGAAGCTAGGACAGAGAACAGGACTATTGTCTATGTCACAGCCTAAAAATATATATTCTCTTCACAGAGACACTTGCACACAGATGTTTCTACAGAAGTATTCACTATAGCTAAGTTATAAAGCTAGCTTAGATGTCCAACAACAGAGAAATGCATAAAGAAAATATGGTTAGATAGTATAGAATTCCTGTCAGCCATTTAGAAGAATGAAGTTACATCATTTATGGGGAAATGGTTACAAATGGAGGGAATCTCATTAAGCCAGACTCAGGAAGACAAATAATCGCCAGTTTCTCTCATTTGTGTTTCCTAGATTTTATATAGCTACATGAGATCATATATGTATAATATGACATGCAAGCATAAGCTAAACTGTTAAGGGAACAGAGAGGAAGAAGATGATATATATATGTATGTATGTATGTGTGTGTGTGTGCAGATACACTTGGAGTCCAGAAGAATGTGTCAGATACCCTGGAGCTAGAGTTACAGGAGGCTGTGGATGCTAGAAAACAAACTTTAATCCTCTGCCAAAGCAGCAAGCACTCTCAACTACTAAGCTATCTCTCTAGCCCAAACCTATATTCTTTTTATGTATATAAAAGTACATTTTCAAGAGTTGTAATGAATGACACTGATGGGGTCCCTTTTCCTCCTATAGTAAAACTCACGCCTCTGACTTCCATAGGAACCACCGTGGACGTCCCATTAGACATGTGGGAAGGGCTTTTGAGATTCGAAGATAACTGAAAATTAGGCAAATAAGCCTTTTTTTAATTAAAACTATATTTCAATTTTATTTTACACATGTTGTTATATTTGCCTGAATGTATGTATATGTGCTGTGTATTCTTCCTGCCTATAAATTTGAAGAGAGCATTTAACCTCATAGAACTGAGGTTAAAATCTGCTGTGTAGTGCCATGAAGGTGCTAGAAAACAAAAGATGTTTTAAAAATCCACGCTGCAGACAAAATTTTCAAATATAATGATGGTGGCAAATCAAATAATACATTTTTAATATAGGGGAAGATTTAGGCCCACAGATACAAAATGCATAGTATTGTTTAATAATCATTAGCAATAAAGGCAGTAAGTACAAGATGGTATGTAAACACAGCAGGCTGAAATTAATCTTGATATTAAATCAAGAAATTATTTGAGTTTTGGTATTTCTTGGACTCAGTCTTGAGATTTCCTTAGATTTTCTGGTCAGTCTTTTATGTGCATCTCATGTATAAACTCTAAGCAATAGGACTAATTCTATAACACATCTCACTGGCTCAGAAACTTGGCCTCACACGGATGGTTTCACATACGTATACACGACAGCTTTACTGAAAGGCTATAGAATTCAGCCTTTTAGACTAAGCACTCAAATGCTTTCAACACATTGGTAGCTATGTGGCCTCTGACTGTAGGTAACCACTCCAATCCCTACAGGCCCTTCCCCACCCAGGTCCTGCCATCTCTAGCCTGGTTCTATTAGATGGTTTATTTGTCCTGAGAATTTCATATAAAGAGAGTAACATGACACAGGGCTGCATGGTATCTGTTGTTTTTTGATACAAGGCCTCATGTACCCAAGTTTGACCTTAAACTCACTATGTACCTGAAGATGACCTTGAACTTCTGGTCCTCCTGTCCCTACCTTCTGAGTATTAGAAAAACAGTACATACCACAATACCTAATTTATATGCTAGGGATCAAACACATGTTTAAAGCACTAGGCAATCGTGTTCCCAATTGAGCTACATCCCAGCCCCAGTAACATGTTTTCTAGGCTCACTGATGGTATGCACACATATGCTGGTATTTCTGTCCATCACAAGGCTTAATGATATTCTCTTACGTGCAGGCTAGACATGTTTTTAGTCCATTTATCAAATGATAATCAATTTCTCCCAAGAATAATGGTTCTATACTTTCAGTAACTCTGAAGCATGAAGCACTTACCTAGCTCCAGCTTGGCATTCACTAAGTACACAGGGAAAGATGGCACAGTTCAAACACCCAGCTCACCTTCTCCTGGGTTGACTTGACCACACTAGATACCTCCCCAACTGTCAGCTGCAAGGACTGTGGCCGTGGGTCCTTCTGGAAAGAGAGACGCAGTGGACCCTGTAAGAGAGAGGCTGTATGAAGAGGAATGCATAAGTGTAGTCTGGATTTTATTTTTTTTAAATACACACTTGCTACAAAATTACAATTAAAAAAACTGTTAAATTAAACAAAACATCCCAGCAACGGACTTTCGCGAGTGCACGGGCAGAGGGAGGACCAGACAATGCTGGATCTTGCTCAGCACTTGCCAAGCAGGACCCCACAAGGAGGGAATGCTGGAGATGCCCACTGACTCAAAGATGAAGCAAAGAAGCATCTGCTGAGCCCTAAGGTTCACAATGGAGAAAGGTGCACAGGGCAGGCTGTGGGTACACCTTGCCCTCTCAGCTGTCTCCTCCTTACTGAGGAAGTACTCTTCTCTGGAGGGACAGAATTACCTCTCCTGCTTTATGAGGTTGTAGCGGCACTGGCACTTGAGGTGCCATCTCCTCCTCTTTCACTGCTGGGCAGAAACCCAGAGCCTGGCATCTCTCTGGGATGTGAAATAACACAGAAGGCTACTGACTGAAAAGGAATCTGTCTAGTGGCTGTGTCTTGAGTCTTTACCTCACAAACCTCCAAAGCTGCCTGGTTCCCCAGCAGCCACAGGGTTCAATAACTCCATGCATTCTCCAGTGAACTGTGTCTTTCTTGTTTTATTTATGTGTGTATAAACATTTGTGTGAATGCAAGCACATGCCTGTCACAGTGCAAATGTGAGATCAGAAGAAATTCTTGGGTCTCAGTCCTCACCTTTGTTCAACCTTGTTTGAGACAGTCTCCATGCACAAGGCTACCTGCCAATGAACTTCCAGGAATTTTTTTGCCTCTTATCTCACCATATGAGCTCTAAGGTTACAAAGACACATGCTACCACACCTGACTTTCACATGTATTCTGTGGATTCAAACTCGGATCCTCATACTTGTATGGCAAGTAGTGTTACTCGTTGAGCCAGCCCTCTCTTTTTCTAGGGCAGCAGAAGTTGGTGGCTATCTTTCAAGTTAAAAATTTCCAAATGAGGGCTGAAGATATAGCTCAGCTGGCCAAGTTCTTGTCTAAACATACATGAGGCTTTAGATTCTACTGGCATGGTGCTACATAGTGCTGGAATCCTAGCACTTAAGAAGTAGAGGGAGAAAGATCAGAAGTTCAAAGCTACTCTTGACTACATATTGAGTTTGATACTAGCCTAGGTTATATGAGACCCTGTTTTGGGTTTTTGTTTGTTTGTTTGTTTGTTTGTATTTTAAAATCTCCAAATGGCAGATATATTAAACCAATGCCATAAGGCAGTAAAATTGATGCCTTATAAAAGTAAATATGGGCTTGGACAGCAAATCAAAACCTGTCCTCTTAAAATGAGTTTTCTAGAAAGTCCCAGCTTGTATATCAAGATGTCCTTAGATTGAAACCTTCTTTAATTTTCCCTGCCAGAGAGCCTTTCCTGTCTAACTTCTGAGTGGGTGGCAAGGAGCTACTGCCCTTTATGTGTCCTTCTTGTAAGCCAGGACTCCATGGCAGTGAGTTAGTTACCTATATGGGTATAAGCAAAGATAGAAGACAGAACTGGCATGTGATGGGACCAGAGATGCTCTGGCAGGCCTAGTGCAGAACAGCCATGACATAACTCTTTCTTGATTTTTCAAAAATTCCCAGAGATCAAAATCAAGCATAAAATACACAGTTCATTTAGATTTAAGGATTTAGAACCTCATCCTGTGCTAATAGCACCTACCTTACTCCTCACTCATGAGAGGTGGTAAAAAATCTACATGGCAGGGAGGATGAAGTCACCATGTCCAGGCTGTTCTGGCAAAGTCTGGGGCTGGAGCTGGTTTTGGGAGGAGCAGGTGGCTAAAGACTCTATGAACTTGCTGAAGTCACTACATTATGAACTGACTTTGTGGCACAGAGGTGCCATTAACAAAGTGCCTAGATGCTAAGGTAAGCCAGCAGAACAGAACCTCCCAAAAACAACCCTAGAAACACTGAACTGCCTTCCTTCCACCAGGACTCTGTCCTGGAGCCATAGAAGGGCAGGTAGGGTGAAGCTCCTTCCCGTGGTGCCTTCTGGGCAAAACCACAGAAAGATCTTTAATGTCAAGGGATGTTCTTACAAAGGACACAAATTATAAGTTAAAATAAGGACGGAGAGACTACCTTTCTGCTTCTAATCCACCTGCCTCTGGGGCTCAGGAGTAAAGTGAGCCCACGGCTTGCAAACAATTCCTGCACTGCTGATAGTTTGCTGAAGACTAGCAATACCAGTCTACAACCACCTGCCTGGACTACAAAAGACTATACACACATGAGAAACCCATTATGTAGAAACTGCCAGAAAAACATACATTCACATTCATACACACACACACACACACACACACACACACACACACACACACACAAACAAAAACTGAAAAGTTAGGTAGGTGACCTTCATACTCTGGCCCGTAATACAAAGTTTCTGTGATTAAAACTATGGCTCTGTGCAATGGCAGGGAAAATGCAGAACAGGCTGACTGCAAGTGGAAGTCAGGCATAGGGCCACAAGTGGGAAACTCCATACCATGAAGCTTTGTTTCAGAAACAGAACTGTTTAAAATCTGTGACAAATTAATTTCAGTATGTACTATCCACCCTAATTGATCATACAAGAAAACTAAAAGGGAGGAAAATGGCTGGGGATGTCTTAATTGGTAAAGTACTTGCTGTGCAAGCCAACAACCTTAATTCCATCCCTACAGGCCAAACAAAACAGTTCAATGTACTGATGCTTGCTTGAAATCCTGATAGGGGAGGTTGGACTGGCAGACACAGGAAAATACCAGAGGCTCACAGGCCATGAGTTCCAAGCCAATAAGACATCCTATCTCAAAATACAAGGTAGATGGCACCTAAAGAATGACAGTTGTGCATATAAGTAGACACACACACACACACACACACCAGAAGAGAGAAGACTAAGATGAATCCTGTTGTTGAGCTTAAAAGGAGAGTACTGATACGCATTCATGGCTTAGAAGTCAAATACTTATAGACATGAAAACACAGATATTTTCATGCCTCACCTATGCTGATGTGCTGGAAGGGTCTAGAACACTGAGAACTGAGCAGTGGTATGCATACCCAAATTCTACATCCTCAACTGAAGTTGCTCAGAGAAGTGGCTGGATCCAGGGCCAGAGAAGAAAATACATGTAAAAGAAAAAAAAAAAAAAAAAGAAAAAAAAAAAAAGAAAAAGAAAGAAAGAAACACAAGTGTGGGTTGACAAGTACACAGCTGGCTAGAGAAACACACAGCAGCAATTTTGGCAGCAAAGTAATAGTAATGGTACAGGATCATAACCCATTGAATAATTTAAAGAACAAAGAAACCACAAATCCAAAGTGATATATACAACCAGCTAAATATACATGGAGGAGTGAGCATTACCTCTCTCAGCAGAGTTCCAGTTGATAATATATAAAGAAGGAAATAGCAAATCACCATTAAGGAAACTCCACATAGGTAACTGTTGTAAGTGGGCCACAAGGAGGGACACTAAATTGAGAGCAAAAACATCTAAGAATGTATCGCCCAAGACAAGGTAACTAGAGCCACATGTGAAGACATAAGGTACAAAACCATCTCACCAAAGGAGCCAGGACCCACTTTCCCAGTAGTAAGTTACACCAATACCATGAGCTCCTCATACTGAACAGTCAAGGGTTGCTATTTCTGTATGTATAGTCTCAAACCAACAGCAGGATAAAGCAGACAAATATTCAGCAAAATAACAATAACACTCCATACTATCAAGGTCATAAACAATAAGGTAGAATGAGAAACCATTACAGATTATGGGAGACTAAGAAGTACCAACTAAAGGGTCACTAGGGACTGTGAGCAATAAAATGATGTACAGAGAAAGCTACTGGGATTGAGAAATATTTTGTTTTCTTATTAAAGAGATTGTGATAATATTAATGTCTTGTAGTGTTACAATGTTAATTTCACTGTTTTTAGTTGTAGCTACACTGTGCTCAGGTTAACCTCTTGTTCTGTACAATGTTAATTTTACTGAGTGCTTAAAGTTACATTGTACCTAGGTGAGCCCATTGTTCTATCTGAATTTCTCCAGTTGTAAGTTATAGCAACCCTGTACCGACAGTAATTCTGCTCTAATAGTTGAATGATAGTTATGAGATGCAGGATGAGGAACATGTAGAAACTCAATTAGTTTTCCAACTTTTCTGCAAATCCAACGGCAAATCAGTTTTCAAAGGCGAACTTTCAAAAGAACAGCCCACCTTACTTACTCATGATATACCAGGCTCTGCTCACTGTCTCATACAGGCTCATAACATCTGTGTGGCATTCCCTTCAGCAAAAATACAGAGAGATCAGACTTGTCCAAGGCCACACAGCTAGTAAGTACAGAGTTGGGAATCAAACTCCCGCCAAGGCTCTTACAGGTCTTTCACATGGTTAAAGAACTCTTTTCCCTCCTCAAACACTACAAGTGGTTTGGAGTTAGCTTTGGCTGATTTTGGTTGGTGTGGATAAAGCACCCACTCTTTCCTGAATTCCTGTTGGGAGCATGGCTGAGTACAAGGAACAGCTCCACTGGCACTTGAGTTTCACACTGCTGATCTGCAGTCACTGGCCACCTTCCTTTCAGGTTTCTGTTCTTTAGAATGCTAAAACAGCGAATTAAGCAGTCTGTTGTTCTTCTTGGGGCTTGTTGGCTCCCAAGTCCGAGGCTTGCATTCAGATGCGATGGTGTATGTGACACTGTCTTCTCCTTCTACCAGACCTGTCTTTTATCCCACTCACGCACCGGGCTTGCTTCCAGCCACTTCTGAGCTGGGCATGAAATCCACCTCTGCCTCAACTCACAATGTAGAGAGCAGATGGAGGCACAAGTGACCAAGAAGGGAACAAGTGCAGGCTGCTGAATGTGTGGTTGGGGCTGCATCCTTACAGAGTGGAAGAAGTCAAGAAATTAAATGAGAAAAAAGATACATACTGCAAGGAACTCTGGGATGCCCTGTGGGAAGGTACTTATACTGGGAATAGCCCTGAGTGTATAAGCTGCAAAAAAGGAGACTGAGGTGTGAGGGGAACGGTAGAGTTCACAGAGTTACCCCAAACCCGTTTTACTTCTCAGTGGTGTATGGTACAACAAATTGATCCAGGGCCCTTACTTGAGTGGCTGTCAAGAGTCTCACTACCAGTCCTTCTGTGCACAGCTTCTGCCATTGGTTTTTGTACAGCTTGAAAGTCATTAAATGATGGAAAGACACTGCAGTTTCCGGCCACTATTTACACGCAAGCTTCCAAATCTCAGAGAAGTCAGTGCTATTTAGACATGTTCTAAGTTCACATTGACTCCCCATTCTCCAAAGACTATAGTGCCCAACAGTCTCACTCACTTGTTTTAGAACATTCCTATGAGGAAATCCTGAATTGAAGGATTAAAGAAATGAGCAGATCTAAGAATCTTCCTAATCTAGGACCACTGCCAGTTGAGGGCAGGGAGGAAACACCAGAGAAACTCATGACAACAGCAGCAGAACATGGGCTCTGAAACCTGCATGAGTTCTCCAGAGCAGCAGGGTAGAAGGGAAGTCCTGAAGTCACAGGTAAGGCTACCCTCATGCTGGCATCCCAAGCCAGGGCTTTGGAAACAGAAATCTCAGGTAATCTTGGGTGGTGTAGGAGTATGGGCCATCATTAGTGTAACCGATTATTACCACAAGCTAAAGTATTCAGGTGACTCTAGGCCAGTCACAGGGTAACCCTGAGCAGCTATCTTCAGATACAATATTTTCTGGGTTCTCTGGCTCTCTGTGACAGAAATATGGCCTCAACAATAAACATAGTTTTTGTAAAGTCAAACTTGGTGAAGAAATGAGACTTAATGTTAAAACTGCCAACTATAGGCATTGCTGGGTACAGCAGGTCTCTGGTTGACAGATGGCTAGAGACAGGTGTGTACAGTGGCTTCTCACCCAAGGGGAAGAAAGTATCTCCTGTTCTCTAGCCTCCAGCTAACCCAAGCCCTTCTTGTGAATGTGGCATTGTGATAGAGATGCATACAAGGGTATTTCTTATGAGTCCCGTAATTCCTACTCACTGGACTGATCAATAATGGCTTCCCCTCTTTCCCACCTAACTAATCACCCTATAAACTACTTCTGGAGTGATGGTTGGAATCTGTGTTGGAGTTCACACAGCTACACTTATAAGAGCACAAAGAAGCCACCTTGAGTCACTGCTTAGTCCTTGGATCATAGGGATTCAGCTACATTACTCAGGCCCTCTTCATAGGACATTATTCAGACAAACACTTGGGGTGCAGGATGAATTTGCTCCCCACAGTGTATGGCTGTAGCTGATTTGGGACCAGACTTTGAGCTCTCCGTTCTCAAGCTTCGGCTCCTCACTTCTAGAGAGAAAAGGGCTTGAGCAAATGTTTGAGTTTCTTTCCATTTTAAAACAACTAAGATAGCTTAATGAGGAAAGTGCTTGCTATGTAAGGATGATCTAAGTTAGATTCTCAGAACTTACGGAACTAAATTAGATGTGAAGAAGCAGCATGCTTGTAATTCCAGCACTGTGGAGCCTGTGGAGGTTGTAGAGGTGGAAACAGGTGGATTCTTAGAGCTTGCTGGCCAGCCAGCCTAACCAAATCAGTGAGCTCCAAGCCAAGCAGAGACCCTGTCTCAAAATACAAAGTGAATAGTTGTTTCTATTCACTTTGTATTTTGGTCTCTACATGTACATACATTACATGTGTACCTGCATACACATCATACACACACAAATACAAACCTAGCATAAAATCTGAAATGGAACAGGTTACTGTTTCCACTGGGTAGAAAAGTTCCCTTTTCATGGAAGATGCTGGATCTGATCCAACGTTACTAGTGTCTCTCTATTCCACTCTACCAGTGACAGACCAAGAATTGGTTGACTCCCAAGTATTAGTATTACCTGGCTGGGGCAAAGAGATTTTAGGACAGAGTCAGGCAAGGGACCTCTAAGTTGTTGCTGTCTGTGCCTAGAGCAGTCTGGGAATGTGAGCCTAATCAGGGATTAGTGGCATTCGAAGTGGGGGGAGGGCAGGGAGAAACTCCATCAATTGTGGCTGCTGGGGTCAGGTTCTCACTAGTATAAATGCCTGCATCTGTTCCCCATGTGTCATTACTGTAACAACAGCCAAGTCCCACGAAACTGGTAGAGAAGTAAATCACTGAGTTCCTACCTACATGCAAAACCCTCCATTTGAATACAATCAAGCAGCATTCTCAGGTATCAGGCAGCAGTCACACAAGTAGAACAAAAACTGAATTCACTTGCCCAACCAAGACCAGTGCTAAGGAGGGGCTTCCTTTTCTTTCTAGGCACAAGAAGCCCTGGGAGAGTATCTAGAGTGATCCTATCTTAGGAAGTCAACCAAGAAATGGCAGGAAATAAAACATCCAAAATTCACAGAAGGTAGGGGCACTGACTCTAGGTCACCAGTGTCTATCTCCTACAGATCATTAACCAGCACTCTTGCTAGCACCCTACAGAAAAAGAGAGGAAGACTGGCATCAGCTCAGGCAACATTGTGTTCTCTGTACTGAGGCCAGGCTTCTAACACCAGATCAAATGACGGTCAGTGACAGCAGCTTCATGGTGGGATCATGTTTACTCCTACATATGAGGACACATGGCTTGAGTACTGACCCTGGGTGGAAGTCCAGCTCTGATGACTGGGCATCTATTCTAGGTATCAAGACAGATGTCAACTGAGCTTGTAGCCTTGCATCCAAAATAATCTTTTTCCAAGAGTCCAGAGCAAAGTCTCTTGTACTGTTGGATTTGTGCTAATTCATACTTAAAGCTGTTTTTCTTTTTTGTTTGTTTGGGTGGTTTTTTTTTTTTTTTTTTTGTTTTGTTTTGTTTTGTTTTTTTGTTGTTTTGTTTGGTTTTTTTTTTTGTTTTTTTTTCTCTATGGCTACATGTGCCAAGGCTAGGCTCAGAGCCTAGTGGAATATTCTGAAAGTAGATAGGTTTGGCAGGACAATGACTGAACATTATGGTATTCACTGTGTTCAAGGCTGGCAATGTGGGACTTCTCCACTGGGCTGCACAGCAGGTACAGAGGCCTTTAGTGCTGACAGGTGCCAGCTCTGTCCCACCAACCTAATTCCCCTGTGGAATGCTTCCAAATTGTAGACGCCAGGAACTTGTCCTTACACTAACATCTCTTAAAAGTAAAAATAAGTCAGCAAGCAATTAACAATGAAAAGCCCAAGGTGTGAGGTCAGCACATTTGGTCAGCACATCTTGGCTCTGACACCAAAGACTACTTTAACCTTCCAGGCCTCAGTTTCCTCAGATGTATGATGATGATGCCATGCTAATTTGGAAGTGACATAAGCATTTACAGTCCCCAGGGCCATATCTGAGAATAAGTAAGATCTCAATAAACAGTCACTGTTCTATGTGCTCAGAAATGCAAGCCTTTAAAATTTAGAAGCTTTAGGCAGAGAACAAGATTAGAAATGAAAGCATATTTGGATCACAGTTATCCATTTATCGGATTCAAAATCAGTAGGTGAGGTGTCCACCCGGAATTCTCTAGGGATCGGCTAGATGGTTCTCACACAGAAAGCCCCACGGAGCTGAAGATGTTTGCTGTGTGAAACAGTCATGTGTTTAACTCCCCACCTCAGGCTCTTCACTCTCACTGGTTCTAACTTCAAAGAATGCCTTGCCTCAGTAGGCTCAGGGTGGCTGTGGCGGCCTCCCAGGAACAGGGCTCTTCCTCATGCCCCTCTCACCTTCAAACACCACGCCCTCCTAGGAACTCACCCCTCTCTTTTCGGCCTCATAGTTCAGGGCGGTCACCCAGGCGGCTTGCCACTGATTCCCCCAGCTATCCCGTGTCAGTATCCAGGAAAGGAGTGTGTCCGACTCCCGGCGCCTTAGCTCATCCGGCTCCACCCGCCGCCGGGGCGGGGGTCGCGCCTTGGCCAGCGCCCACTGCGCCAAGTACAGGCCCACGGTGCCCAGGGCCGCGACGAAGAGCGACACCAGGAAGAGCCACTGCACCTCGCCAAGCCACGAGCCCATGCTGACGACGCATACCCAGCGCGCGCACCCCGACTTCCCGGAGCAGCCGCGGCCCCAGGGCGCGCGGAGCCGGCGGGTGGCGACTCAGGACATCCGCCGGGACGCAGAGGCACAGGGTCCGGGGCCTGGGAGGCCGAGGCAGCGGGGAGGGCGGTGAGGACCGGTAAGCGCACCAAATTGAGCGCCGCGCGACTGGGAACCAAACGCGGGACAGAGGAAGCTGCTCCCCACGCGCGGTAGGGAAGAGCAGGGTAAGGCTCTTCTTCCCAGCTTGCCTCCAGGGGTGACCGGCCGCGGCCCGCAGTAACCGCAGGAGGCTGGGCTTGGGGGCGGAGCAGAAACGGAGTCTCCTTTTACAGCCCCGCCTCCTTAAAGGCCCCGAGGGCCCTCTCCGTGTAAGCGCGCAAGTCTTCTGCTACTACCTTGAGTGGTGAAGGTGGTGATCTCGTCGGTGTGCCGCGCTTGGCGCTTTAGATCCCAAAAGGTTACTGCCAGGCGCCTTGGTTGGGATCTGTGCGCTAGCGCGTGGGTGGAATGCCCAGATAAAGCGAGAATTCCAAGAATTTCCCCACTGCCAGGACTAGGTCTTTGCAAGGCCAGCCACAGCAGCCTGTAGCTGTCACCCTACAGTAGGCTGATGGTCTGCAATATGGAGATGACGCCTGTCCTATTTCAAGATCCAGGGAGGTGCTTGTCAAACCCAGGCTATGGTTCAAGGTGTGCATAGATCATTGACTTTGTTTGGAGAGAGAGAGAGAGAGAGAGAGAGAGACAGAGAGAGAGAGAGAGAGAGACAGAGAGAGAGAGAGAGAGACAGAGAGAGAGAGAGACAGAGAGAGAGAGAGAGAGAGAGAGGTGTGTGGTATGGCTGGAGGTGAATTTGGTATAGTGTATGTGTGCGCTGTATTCATGTTTTGTGTATTTGTGACAACCTTCTGCATGCTCAGCTTGAGAAGGAAAGTTTCAGAAACAGTAGTCAAATTCTCCAAGACCTGACACAGAATAAATTTGGTATGGTGTATGTGTGTGCTGTATCCATGTTTTGTGTATTCGTGACAACCTTCTGCATGCTCAGCTTGAGAAGGAAAGTTTCAGAAACAGTAGTCAAATTCTCCAAGACCTGACACAGAGTAACTCTTAACATGGTTCAGCTGTGTTTTCTGCAGCTGCATCAATGGAACTGGACTTCAAGTTGTTAGGTGGACCTAACATTCAGCCTTCTCTTACAATGTTCAAGCCAATGACTGACTATATCAGGGGAGATATGGGCCTAGAATCAGTGTCCCTACTACCTCTTTGAGGAGAAATGTTGGGTGGTAGTTGGACAGAGGGACTTTGTGGGGACAGAAAGGAATCAGTTCAAGGCTGCTAGGATTGAGCTTGAACCTTTCCTAGTTAGGATATGGTATCAAAACTCCCTAACCATGTCTTGAAAAACCAAACCAAAAAAAAAAAACAAAACAAAACAAAACAAAAAACAAAAAAACAAAAAAACAACAACAAAAAAACCCCAAATAAGCAAACAACAACAAAACAACCCTAGCCATGTCCTTCAAGTAACCATAGGCTGATGAACCCTAGCAGGCATAGTCCACTGGCTAGAGGCTCAGGCTTAACTCCCCTCTTCCTTTTCATATCTGGTATTTTAACAGAAACAAAGAAAATCTGTTGTCATTTAAAGAAAAGGCTGTTTATTTTCTAACCTATAGCTAGACCTATTCAGTTGGATGATATGGGTCTTACCAGACACCTGAAAGACTAGACCATTTCTACCTGTGTTCAAGTCCACCTGTGCTCATATGTGTATGCTGGCTGCTACTGTGTGGGTGGTGACAAGGAGATCATCCATCCTGTGTGACTGGTACAACCAGTCTCATTCAACTGACATAGCTCAGGGGCTGCTTACCCAACTGGCTTGTAACAAACTGCAAATTAACCACCATCCCTCATCTGGAATGTGTCATGTTTCTATATGTGTCTACAAAGAGATTGTTGACATGTAGACATGGAGAGTGTCAATATTTGCTTCTAGAAGCAAACTATGGGGAGATAATGACCCTAGCTTATGGGACAATGCAGATGGTTAAAACATGCTTGCGACCAGAGCAGAAACACCTCATAAGTCCGTGAAAAGATCAAGCCCCTGTAGTTTCTGCTTCCAGTGAAAGACCCATTGGCTCTGGGTTAGTCAGTTTTCTGGCAAAGCAGCAAACATTTTTCCCCATTGTGATATTCCTTGCTTCCCACCAGCTCCTGTTTCTTTCCCCACACCCATCTTTGACCTGGGGAGCAGACTACCAGTCTCCTGTGAGGGGTGCCTACTCTCACTTCAGTGGGTTTTATGGGTCTAATTCTCAGTCATATTCAGCTGTGGCTATTTGTTGGGTTTAATCTCTCTCTCTCTCTCTCTCCTGTGTGTGTGTGTGTGTGTGTGTGTGTGTGTGTATACACATGTCCATGTGTGTTTTAAGTGCATGCATCCATGTTCAGGCAGCAAAGGCTGGAGAAGGACATAAGGTATCCTACTCCACTTTCAGCCTTACTCTTTGAGGCAGGATTTCTCTCCTTTTTTTTTCTTCATTTTTTTTTTTTTGCTTCTATTCTCTCATATATTACATCCTGTCAGCAGTTTCCCCTCCCCCCTACTCTTCCCAGTCCCACAAGTTCTGTACCACCATTACCCCAGCACATCTTGTAGGCAGAACAGATTGTAGGCCAAGGTTTTGTGGCTGAGTAGATTTCTCAGTCTCACTGCTACAATCCTTGCCTGGTTATGGAAGATGGCCAGTTCAGGCTCTGTATTCCTCATTAGGTCACTCTTATAGATTACAGGGAGTTTCCACTGCAGTACATCACCCTTTAAATGCTCCCCCCAATTCTAGTTGTCTCTTCCACTACTCTCTCTCTCCCTTCCCTCCTATCCCAGCTTGATCTTATCCGTTCTGATCCTTACCTGCTCCTAGTCTCTCCACAAAATATATTTTCCCTTCCCAGGGAGAACCATGAATGTGTCATCTCCATTCCCCGGCCCTCTTGAGCCCTCCTTGTTACTAGCCTATCTGGGTCTGTGGGTTGTAATATGATTGTTCTTTACTTAACAGCCAAGTCAGCTCACACCTTTAATCCCAGCACTTGAGAGGCAGAGACAGGTGGATCTGAGTCCAGGGCCAGCATGGTCTACAGAGACAGAATCTCTTTACTCATCCTGGAGCTAGGCTGACAACCAGCAAGCTCCAGCTCTCTTCTATCTCTGCCCACTCCCCACCAACACTGGTTTGCCAGGTATGCAGCTATATCTGGCTTTTTACATGGATTCAAAGAGATTTAAACTCAGGTCCTACATAGCAAGTGCTCTTATGTACTGATCCATCTTGCTAGTCCAGGTTTAACCACTCTCCGATACAAAACTTTGTGACTCTGAGTTCCTATGAGTAGGTAGGATAGTGATCTGTGCATGGAGGAGGAGCCTATGTGTGGAATTAGTGGGTGATGAAACATCTCCAAGCCTGTGCCTCAAACATTTTACATCAAAGCACAGAAGTCTTCTAAAGGCATCACTCTAAACTTGGACAAGATCTTCCCGCATTAGTGGGCTAGATATCACGGCAGAGTGGATAAAAGCACAGAACCCATGTTCTGAATTCCCCTCCAGCCCCAGAGCCTGAAGCAAAAGACCCCACTGTTCCTATTTTCATCTCAGACATTTCTGAGGTGCTTGTCCTCCAGTCAAGAGTTGCATGTTGGATGTTCTATGCTGGCTCACCCTGTTTTAGGGCAATTCTCTCATCTGTACATCAAGACTGGATTTATTTTACCATCCTACAAAACAAGCCCAAAAGATATGAGAATGCTATATTTTCAGAAATTAATAAACATATCTAGTGTTATAAGTTTTGTGTCTTATACAGTTGTTCTCATTCATGTAAGAAATTATTCATTACTGTTGAACAGATACTTTGGGGGCCGGGTCCCTGGACAGTCTTGTATAACCCATACTGGTCTTTAACTAGGCATATGGTCCAAGATAATTTTAAACTCCTGATCCTCTTGCTTCTATATCCCAAGTGCTGGGATTTTAGATGTATTCCACTGTGCCCAACTTTATGTGATATTAGGCATGGAACCTTAGTTGTAATGCATTTTAGGAAAGCACTCTACCAACTGTGCTACAGCCCCAGCTCACTGAAAGGTTTATAAACTTACTTCCAAAGAATTGGGACTTTTGTTAAATTTCCAATATAATTATCTCAAATATCTAAACAAAAGGGAAAGGGTGTTCCAGAAACTCTCCAGTTTGTCTCTTCTCTTGGAAATGGCTGCTGTGCCCAGTACCATGGCAGATAAGAGTTTGTGGACTATGATGGTTACCTCCCAGGCCAGTTAAACCAGAAGGATCCACACTCGGCTGCCTTTCAGCTGACTTTGTGGTATAAGACTCAGGGCTATGTTGGGAGAGTGAGCAGAGTGTGGGAAGACATTTGGCCCAGTATCCTGGCTCCATCCATTTCAGGCCAATTTCCTGTCATGTCTGTAGAGTCCAAGCAAGGAAAGGTACACACGGTACACACTCGTAGACATAGACACACACACACACACGTACGTGTACATTCACCCTCCTATCAGAACTAGCCTCAAGAGAAATCACCCTTCCTTTCATCATGTCACTTTCTGGGCTTGTAGCTGGGTCCTTTTTTCCATGGTTTTGCTTGGTCATAGCAACAATCACCAGCACGTTTAATAAAAGAAAGTGCAGCCTCTATGGGTAGAGAGCAACCAGCCAGCTCCCTTGAGTTTAGACAACAGAAACAGCAGTATTGTGAAGCAGGGCCCCTTCTAACAGGGATAACACTCCAACTTGCAAAGATACACCAGCTATGTGAAACACCTGGTGGCACTCATGAAGGTCAAAGCTGTGTATACTGAGCCTCAGCTGCCATCAGATTCTGCCCAAGACACTGGGCTTTATGGACTCACTTCCTGTTCATGGCAACACTGGAAGGAAACCATTATCTCACTTTTAAAATGAAGCTTAGTTCAGAGAGGAGGATGAATTAAAGTTACAAGAAAATGACAGAACCAATGTTCAACCCCTTCAGGTTCTTTGTGACCAAACCCAACTTCCTATCCTCCTTGGATATGATATAGATGACCTTGATATGATCTTTATATATCCCACAGAGGCAAGCAAATTTTATACTTAAAGTTTCAAAAGCTGGAAGTAAAAGAGTCCCCTTTTTCCTGAACACAGGCAGAAACTTGGAGATTAGTCACTGAGGAACCCACTCAAGGAACAGTATAGAGTAGCTATAGGTTTCAAGCCCATTCTGGGAACTACTGAGATTAACCCAGTCCTAGCATCTCTGTGGAGATGGCCAGGCAATCAGATGATCATCTTGAGTGGTCAGCATCCTAATGCAGACGCCCATCAATCAACAGGATGTGCCTTCAGACCCCACCCAGGTGACATCTGTTGATGAGCCTGAGTCACAGAAACACCGAGGAGGTGTTGTCAGCATCTGAGAAGGGCCACCTGCCCTAGGCAGACTGAGGAATCACCCATGATTCTGCCTAGGATGAACACACAGAGGAATGTGCTTGGGTGACAGTCTGCTTCTAGCAGGTAGCTTGAGTAAGCGTCCCACAGGATTTCCCAGGAGCAATTGCTTGTGTGATTGGGTGGGTTCACTTTCTGGAGCAAACATCAGGAATCCAACATGTGGAGCTAATTCTCCAAAACTTTCTGTTTATTGTGCATTTTCCTAACTCCAAGGAATACTGGTCCCTCCTGTGCATATATATACATCTGAAGTCTCATGGCAGAAGCCAGCCTGGGAACTAAGCTTGGTTTACCATTAAAAGTAGAGTTTGTAGGTGTTGCAGCCCGTACTGCCCGTTCCGGTCCGAGGGTCAGGGTCTAGCGAGAGAGAGAGAGAGAGAGAGAGAGAGAGAGAGAGTGGGGATAAAGGGGAAGAGACTCGAAGAATGGAGACAAGACAGAGATTTTGATCAAGTCTCGTTTATTGAAGGGAATTCTGAGCTATTTATAGGCTTTTGCCACATGCCTTGTAGGCGCGTGGATACCACGTGCCTTGCAGGTGTTGATATGATGTAAGCCTTACAGGCGTCTATAGCGTGGACAGCACGTGCACCGCAATGCCTTGCAGGCGTGGATAGCACATGCGCCTTATAAGCATGTATGGTGTAGATAGCACGTGGACAGCACGTGAACTGCATGCCTTGCAGGCGTGGCCACCAAGTGCACCTTGCAGCTGGGGGCAGTAAACAGCAACACAAAATATGTGGGATATCAGAGTGTGCTTCAGCTGTTGTAGGCTATTGAAAACCAAATCTTTCATCAGGGTATATGGTTCCAGATGGCTGCAAAGTTGATCTAGCCGCTTTCTGCTAAAGTCGGCTCCCAACATGTAGGGACTTAACTAGAAACTAGAGCAAGTGAGAACCATGGTAAGAGGGTAAACTGAGGAAGGCAGATATGAATGCACAACCGACAGATGCTCTTCCTTTCATGCACCCTTGATGGACTACATGCAAAGGCTCCATTAGAGGTAGTCCAGGTTCCTTGCTTTCTGGGAAAGGTTTTGGGGGCCAGTTTATCAGAGCCTGCTAGATCTGCCTCTGCGGCCCTGTTACTAAGGCTGTTCCTATGGATGATGCTGTGGCTGAACTGTGCTGGGACTGTAGATGGACGTGATTGTATCTTTCCATAATATCAGATTTTATTCAGTAACAATGGGGTCCGGGCAGTGGTGGCGCATGCCTTTAATCCCAGCATTTGGGAGGCAGAGGCAGGTGGATTTCTGAGTTCGAGGCCAGCCTGGTCTACAGAGTGAGTTCCAGGACAGCCAGAGCTACACAGAGAAACCCTGTCTCGAAAAACCAAAAATAAAAAAAAATGGGGTCACAAAGTTCAGTGGTTTTATAGAAGTAATTTGTCCGATAATCCCATCTACCTTGGTATTCTGGACCAGGCAGATGCAGGTCCTTTACCCAATCTTAATTACTAATATTAATTCTTATATAACACAAAGTAAACATACATTCAGTCTCTATATATGTGGTTTACATAATGAATACAAGTTAAAAGAGACTGCAGTAGAGTTCAAAAGGTCCCAGAAGTAGGAATAAAAATGTTAACAAAATCTGTTATAGATAAGACAATGAACATGAACCCAGATCAGCTGTAAGGAAGCTATTAGTTTAGAGAGATCTTTTGAGAGTTAGGTTTGAAAACAAGGATAAGGGTGGAGCACAACAGATCAGAACAGATTCAGATCCAAATGAGTGAACAAATGGGTGGGCAGGCAGTCAAGCATGCTACAGCTGGGGTCAGATCTGAGGTAAAGCTCCAAGGAGAGTCAGGAGTTTCCTGTCTGTCTATCCCTGTCACATGCTGGGTGTCAGGTCGGTGAGGTTATGCCATCCTAGTGTTATATGTCCATCTTTGTATGGGGTCCAGTCAAGGGAGTTACACTCTTTTGTCTCTATGGCATGTCTAATAAGTTCTTGGGCCTGATTTTCTTGATATGATTTTTTATATACCCCACATACACCTACAGTCTTATCTCACCCCAATACACCTGTTTCTATTCCCAGGAATAAATCACTTATCAGTTCATGATGTATGAGTGATGCCTGGAGATGGGCAGTTTGTAGGTCGTCCATCCAGGGACTACAGTCATCCTCCCTCAAAATGGAGTCTCCTGGGTCAAGGCACAACCTAAAAAAAACCATTGTTTTATATAATCTGGACTCATTTACAATAGGGTACAGCCTAATCTCAGCAGCTGACTTTGGAATAAGACCTTGGCTGGGTTTATAGGGCAATCCTTGAAGCCTGGACAGGCCTTGCAAGCTTGGCTACCCAACTTGGGGCATAGTGTAGCATCTTTTGCCAGGGAACAGTGTGCATTCCTTATATTAATGTTTGTCCTGAGTTCTGGCCTAAGGTTTTCTTTTGTGTATTTTGTTTTGTTTTGTTTAAAGACAGAATTTCTCTGTGTAGCCCTAGCTGTTTTGAAACTCACCGGCTGGTCTCCAACTCAGAGATCCATCTGCTTCTACCTCCCAAGTGCTGGGATTAAAGGCATGCACCACCACAGCCTGGCTCCTTTTGCAATTTTTCCATTTATTTATTTATTTATTTATTTATTTATTTATTTAACTTTACATTCTGATCACAGCCCCCACCTCCTCCCAGTCTCCCCTTCTACAATTTTTAAAATCCTATTTGTGTATAGAAACAATCCAGAGAGAAAGTATTATCTTTAAGAGTTAAAGGAGACCAGGTGTAGTGGTTAACATCTTTCATCTGGCACTGTAGAGCCATAAGCAGGATTATTGCCAGTTCAAGACCAGCTAGAGCTCTTTAGTAAAACTATTAAATCTCAACAAACAAGAACAACAGCAGAAAGAGCTATGGTGGTATGCACTTGCAATTCCAGCACTTAGGAGGCTGATACAGGAGAATCTTGAACCTATGGCTAGCTCAGGCTATAGCAAGATCTGGTCTAAATAAATAAATAAATGACTGAAGGAACTATTAAAAGTGTACACTAATTACAAACTTATCTGTTATATTATATAATGATGATCCCCAAATAGGACAATTAGACAAAACAGTCACTGGCCTAGAAAATACTAAGTACCTGTTTGATGGCACTTTGCAATCACCCTATCCCCAGTCAGAAGCATGAAGCACCATTGCACTAGGAAGATGGTGGGGGTCTAGGTAGGCCACTTAACCCAAACAAGAGTCTGGAGTAAGGTCATGCTTGAAACCAGGCTGTGTGTCTCCCTGTGAAGCAGAGGCAGCAGTTCCTGAGGTACAGGCACACAGATGGCCCATAATACCTCATCTTCCTGGATGTTGATGGAGTTTCCAGAGTGATGCATGGCCACATATGTGAGTGCTTGAATCAAAGGCCATCTTTTGCAGCATCATTCTGCACAGAGGCATGTGCCCTCTGGAATGTGCCCAGAGTCAGGGAGAACTCTCAGAGCAATCACCACCTCTAGCTCCTTAGGTTTTAATGCTACCCCAAGTTTGTCTTATCAAGTCTGCTGGGCTCTCTAGGAGTCAGGGGCCACAGAGCCAGGAGGACAGGGTTAGGGTGAAAGTGGTCTAGTCTTCTGTCTCCAGGCTCTTCCTCTAGGCTGAAGGAATACAAGGCATCAGGTTAGAGGTAACTGAGGGTCCCAGAAGGAGAGGAGGAAGTTCTCCTTTGTCCTGTCCATGAAAGTCTACTTCTAAGCAGAATTAAATCTTCCCTCTATTGTTTATACTCTAGATTTGTGGATCCAGAAGGAAGAGACAAAATGGCCTGGAGTGATCTATATTCACACCCAGGGAGCTGCATGGTATCAGCCGGCATCATCTGGCTGAGTCCTAGAGCTTCCCTGTAAGGAACAGGAAACAGGCAGGCAGGTGGGTGCTTGTGCCCTCATTTCTTTGAAGCAAGCATAGTGATCACTTGTCACTGAGGAGCAAGTGTGTAAGGCCACATAGGAGCAGATAGAACTGAGACTCAATCCCCAACAGACCCTTCCAGAACAGCAAGAGAAAGGATGCTATGGGAGAGGGAACTTAGGTCACAGTCAAGGATACTACTCTGGAGTTACACCCACACCAACTCACAACCTCAGGAATCTGTGAGAGAGTCTTGTGAAAGGAAATGTCTTAGACTGAGGTATCATAACAGAGACCCAACTGGCTGATAAACCAATATCTGGAGGCAGTTTGGAGGCTGGGGCCCAAGGGTGGAATGTAGTATGATGTAGTTCCTGTGAAGGACATCTTCTAGTTGTAAATGGTCATCTTCTTAGATGTCTTCATGTGGTAAAGAGAGTGAGAGAGCTCTCCAGACTCCTATTTATTTATTTAATCATTTGTTTGCTTATATTTTTGTGGTGCTTGGGATATAATTTGGGGCCTAGAGCATGCTAGGCATAGCTCTACCTCTGAGTTATATATCCCCAGTTCTCTGGGGGTGGGGAAGCTTTTTATAAATGCACTAATCACCAGCCCTACCATCTCCTCACCCTATCACATAAGGATAGGATTAATTCCTCCTCCTCTTCCTCCTCCTCCTCCTCCTCCTCCTCCTCCTCTTCCTCCTCTTCCTCCTCCTCCTCTTCCTCCTCTTCCTCCTCCTCCTCTTCCTCCTCCTCCTCCTCCTCCTCCTCCTCCTCCTCCTCCTCCTCTTCTTCTTCTTCTTCTTCTTCTTCCTCCTCCTCCTCCTCCTATTCTTCTTCTCCTTCTCCTCCTCCCTCTCCTCCTATTCTTCTTCTCCTCCTTTTCCTCCTCCTCCTCTTCTTCCTCCTCCTCCTTCTTTTCTTCCTTCTCCTCTTCATCTTCCTCTTCTTCTCTTTTGGGTTTTTTTTTTTTTTTTTTTTTTTTTTTTTTTTTTGAGACAGGATTTCTCTTTGTAGCCCTGGCTGTCCTGAAACTCACTTTATAGGCCAGGCTGGCCTCAAACTCAGAGATGTGCCTGCCTCTGTTTCTCAAATGCTGGGATTAAAACTGTGCATCATCACCTGGCAAAGTTGGGATTGCAATGAATATATTTGGTTTGGGAAGAGAGGAACACAGGGTTGTCAGACTGAGTGTCCTTGGCACCTCTATCAGAAGTCCTTCTGGAAGTCAATTTTGTTGGTACCCCAGAGACTCCTTAGCTAAGGAGACTGCCCCTATAGAACCAGGTTCAAAAATATAGAATCCCAGCAGGAACAGCAAAGACCAGTATTAAAACTCCCCGGATCTTAGTCAACAATAAATTTTGGACTAGCTCATAAGTAAACTGACCAAAGATGCTTTAAAAGGAATTAGAAACACTGAAGGAACCAGATGTTGTGTACTCTGAGTTTAGCTCTTAGAAACAGTGTGGTGTGGAAAAAAAAAAACACAGATGTTACATCTTCCATTTGTAAGGAAGGATGGAACATGAAGTCTGGGTTGAAGCAAGGGTTCTCAACAGCTAGTTGAGGTTGCACCAGGTGCATCCAGGTTCTGGCTTCCTACAAACAGCCCTTCACCAGCTGAAAATTCATCTCTGAAAGAGCAGCTGCAGTGACTAAGCCACTGTTCTGAGGACAGTGTCTTAGGGTTCCTATCACATAAAACACCATGAAGAAAAGCGACTCAGGGAGGAAAGGGCTTATTTTGCTTACAGTTCCACGCCACACTTCATTTGCTAAAGGAAGTCAGGGCAAGAATGGAAACAGGACAGGAATCTGGAGCTAATGCAGAGGTCATGGAGGAGTGCTGATTACTGGTTTACTCCTCATGGCTTGCTTACCTTATAGTACCCAGGACCATCTGCCCAGGGGTGGCACCACCCACAGTGAGCTGGGCCAACCCATATCAATTGTGAATCATGAAAATAGCCCACAGCCAGACTGACGGAGTCATCTTTTTAGTTGAGCTTCTCTTTTCCCAGATGACTCTAGCTTGTGCCAAAGTGACAACAAACAAACAAACAAACAAACAACCCCACAGACAGTGTTCTTCTAGGACCTTGGTTTCACTTGCTTTGCTTTTGGGAATCAGTCACACCCCCCCCCCCCTAATTGCTATAGAGGAGGGGTGACCCCTGCACTCTTCTACAGCCATGTCCACTCATATCAATCAAACTTCTCTGTAATAAAGCATGGGGATGTCCTCAGGGGCAGGTGCCAGGAGAGATGCAGTCCCATTTTATATTGAGAGAAACTCAGGGAAGCTGCTCTCTGTTCCATCTTGGGTGGATGGAGAGAGAACCTAGACAGGTTTCCACAGGTGGATGTCAAGAGAACAAAAAAGATATATATGGCTGGTAAGAGCAGCCTTGGCCCAGGAGTGCCAGGACCTGGCACTGATGTTATGGGAATTCTCTGTCCTGGGAAGTCCCCTGCCTGCTGGAGCCCAAAGCACTATGGTAAGGAACAAGAGCCTCGGAGGAAATGCCCGTGGTTCCCCCAGCTCACTGGTGTTCACCCTAGGACCATAGCTGTTGTGGTGGCAGGGCCAGCTTTCAGGCATCTGCTAAGCATGTGGGCAACTATGGAGGTCCTGAGCCTTACTTGTCTTATGCTGGTGACACATGAGAGCTGATGGCTCCCTTGCAGATCAAGAATCCTAGAGATGGCCGGGTGGTGGTGGCGCACGCCTTTAATCCCAGCACTTGGGAGGCAGAGGCAGGTGGATTTCTGAGTTTGAGGCCAGCCTGGTCTACAGAGTGAGTTCCAGGACAGCCAGGACTACACAGAGAAACCCTGTCTCAAAAAACAAAACAACAACAACAACAACAAAAAGAATCCTAGAGATGAAGTGGGCTTCTGAAAGAACTGGAATCAAAGCCTTAAACTAACCTCATTTACACATTGGTGAGAAATACTTCACAAGATGTGGCCCACACTGAGTTCTATAGGACTGTTATGAGACCCCGAGTGACAGAGGCCACAGAGATGGTTCCAGGAGACTCTGTTAAGTTTGACTTAAGTAAGACTAAGTTAAGTTATAAGGAGAAACAAGACAAAACACAAAATAGCTATACCTACCCACACAGGAAGAATCCTACTCCTGCCTGCTTCCCTCCCTCCCTCCCTCCCCCTCCCGGTGTGTGTGTGTGTGTGTGTGTGTGTGTGTGTGTGTGTGTGTGTGTGTGTGTGTCAGTCTCAGCCTCAGGTGTTGTTTCTCATGCATTCTCTGCCTTGTTTTGAGACAGGGTCTCTTACTGCTCTTCAGTTCATGAAGTAGGCAAGGTTTTCTGGTTAATAAGCCTCAAGGCATCTACTAATTTCTGCCTCCACAGGGCTGGGATTACAAGCACCTGCCTCTCTGCCTGGCTTTTTCATGATTTTTGGATCAAATTCAGGTCCACAGCTGGTCCCAGTTGCACTCTCTCCAGCCGTACATTAGCTTTGAATAAAGTCTCTGATTTGTCTTTCTCTGACATATTGCCATACTAAGTGAGGAGTGAGGTGGGGCTTAGGGTTCTGGATGCTGAGAATTCCAAGACCATAGCTCCAGAATCTGAGAGGGCCCCATTCTGCACCATGATGCGAGGGAACAGAGGGTGAGAGCTAGCAAAGCATGACCTACCTCACTCAGGACACCTGAGCTAGCTGCAGATTCACCTCTCTCAGGACAGCTACCCACTCTCTGGGCTTCATCACAAATCCTCATTGCTTCAGCTCTCTTAAGGCTCACTGCCAATACCGTTGCATTAAGAGTTGTTTCCAAGGCCAGGCATAGTGGCCCATGTCTTCAGTCCCAGCACTTGGGAGGCAGAGGCAGGCAGATCTCTATGAGTTTGAGACAGGTCTAGTCTACAAAGCAAGTCCAGGAAATCCAAGGCTAGCCGCTATGTCTAAGACCTTGTCTCAAACAAACAAAGAAACAACTAAGTATATTAGTTCTTTATTGTTACTGTGACTACTTGACAAAAGCATCTTAAGGAAAGCAGGGTTTATTCTGACTCACAGTTCCAGGGCACAGAGCCCATTATGGTAGGGAAGCCAAGGTGGCAGGCAGGACTTGAAGCTGTGAAGGAAGCAGAGAGTGCTGAATGCTGGTGCTCAGCTCTCCTTTTTATTTAGTCTGGGACCTAAGCCTCCCAGATGGCACTATGTTTATTAACCTAATCTAGAAACCCCCTCACGGGTATACATAGACGTTTGTTTCCATGAGTACTCTAAAGCCCATCAAGTTGACAATCGAGATCTCATTAAGTACTCAAGGCAGACATGTGTCAGGGCTCTCTGGCTCTTACCTGTCCTGGGTCCTCAGGGATCACATGCCTATTGTGGACATTGTGTGCTGAGTCTCCACTTGTCACCTCAGGAGAGTAAGGAGTCCCTAGTGCTGTAAGGGAATCAGAAGACATCACAACAAAACAAAACAAGATGTCTCTGTAAAATAAAATGTGAAATCAACTTTTAATTTTCATGTTTTCACTTCTCATGTTCTCATTTCCATCTTTTGTTATAGAGTTCATGTTTGTTCCTTTCTGTTTTTATAGTCCAAATCCACGAGCATCCCTGTTTTGTCCCTACCCCTGTCCTACACGATTTCAGGCCAGTCTTCCCTTGCTGTCCCCCAAGGCTGCTTCTCGCTAACCTTTGGAGAGAGCATTATGACCTGGCTGGGGGTCAGGGCAGGATCCTGAGTTCCTGCTAATAATCTCCACATTTCCCACCCAGTGTGTGTTCTTGAGTTTTTCCTATCTCTCTACTGTTCTTTGTTTATGTTCTCTTCAAGGAGGGCTTTACCATTCCTCAACCTTTGATTTTATCTGCAAAGATGATAGGCATCAGTGTGACTTCAAAGTCTTCATCATCTTGATGGATATTGGTGGTCGAGGAGGTGTTTAAGACATGGAAGAAAAGTCAGTGAGGGAGACTGGCTCTGGGCTTGCATTTGGGAGGCTGGTTCCCCAAGGATGGTGCACACAGCTTCATCCTGCCCACAAGTGTGCTCAGGTGTGGTTTCTTTCTTGGATACTAAACAGGTCACTGAATTTACAAAGAAAACAAGGCTACTTGTTCCTGTTCATTCTTCACTCAGCATTCTAGAGGCCATAGCCTATCTAATACCAGGTGTGCAGTCCATGTTCTGGGTCACACTTAAGAAGAGCTGTAATCTGCCTGGGGTTGCATGACTGATGGTGTCCTCCTGACCTACTTTGTGGTTCAGCCTCACTTTGGTACAGCCTGTGCCCAAATGGGCCCTGGCATCATTCTGCCTCAGCCAAACCATTGACTAGCTTTTATAAAACAAGCACATCAATAAGCTAAGTGTGGTGCCACATACCTGTAACCTGGGAGATGGAGACAGAAGAATCAAGAGTTCAAGGCCAGCCTTGGCTACAGAGTGGGTTAAAGCCTACCCTAGGCTATATTAAAACATGTCTCAACTCCTTCCTCAAACAACAATAACAACAAAAACCTCAAAATCTGTAAGCACAAGTATTTTCAGCAGCTGATTCTTTCCTGCCTTTCAGTTCAGATCACTTCCATGTCTGATAATTGCTGTTCACTAAGTGATGATCAAAAATATTTTAGGGACAGTGAAATGGTTCTGTGGGGAAAGGCACTTGTTGCCAGGACTTGATTGCCTGAGTTTAAGTCCCAGAACCCACATGGCAGAGAGAACCGATTCCTGCAAGCTTGGACCTCCACATGCAAGCTATGACATGTGCATGCCCCTTCTTCAAACCCACACACATAAATGAACAAACAAACAAACAAACAAACAAAGTAAATAAATGACTGGAGAAATGCCTCAGTGGTTAAGAGTATGAATTACTTTTGCAGAGGACCTGAGTTTGGTCCTCAGCATGCACATCAAACATTTCACAACAGCCTGTCACTCTATCTCAGGATCCATTACCTCTGGCCTCCTTGGGCACTCATGGGCACATACCCACACATAGATGCTTGCATAATTAAAACTAATAAAATCTTTAAAATAAAGAATTTTAGATTTTCATTAAATATTCTTTTTAGTATTAAATAATACCCAAAATCAACATTTTAATAACTGAAGCTGGAGCCAGGCAGTGGTGGCACACACCTTTAATCCCAGCACTTGGGAGGCAGAGGCAGGCAGATTTCTGAGTTCGAGGCCAGCCTGGTCTACAGAGTGAGTTCCAGGACAGCCAGGGCTACACAGAGAAGCCCTGTCTCAAAAAACCAAAAACAAACAAACAAACAAACCCCCAAATAACTGGAGCTGGAGAAAACTGGTGTTTTGTTTTCTGCACCCACATTGGGCAGCCCATAATCACCTATACTTACAACTCTAGGAGATCTAATGCCCTCTTCTGGTGTCTGCAGGCATTGCACCCACATGCCCATACCCACCCACAGACAGACATATAATTAAAAATAAATGTAAAGAGAATCGATAACTTTAAATAAAATGTTCATAATCAAGAGAAGCTATTACACATAGAAATTCTCTAATTTAATAATAATAATTTAATAATTAATGACAAGTGTTATTATCAAGTATTAATGTCATACACCATTATGTATCAGAGGTCTTATTAACAGCATTGTGTAAGAACTGTCCCATCTTTGGGTCTAGAGAAATGGATCCACAGTTAAAGAGTACTAGTTGCTCTTCCAGAGGACCAGGGTTCAGTTCCCAGCACATATGTGGCAGGTGACAACCATTTGTAACTCCAGTTTCAGGGAACCAACTTTCTCTCCTGGCCTCTGTGAACAATATTACCTTTTTGCTGCCTGGGTCCATGTCTTGAGAGCTGTTGGCTCATCTATTTTATTTTTTATTCTAAGCAGGAAAGCAATTCCATTCATAGTAACTCATCTGACTTTTTAAGGCTTTTCATGTGTGTGTGTGTTGCATGTACATGTGTGTGGTTGTATGTGGAGGTCAGTGATCAATCTTAGGTGCTGTGTCTCAGGATCCATCTACCTTTTTTGAGGAATAGTCATTCACTGGGACCTGGTGCTCACTGAATAGAGTAAGCTGGCTGACAAGTGAGCTCCAAGGATCCTGTGTCTTCCCCAGCACCACCACACCAAAACTTCTTAATGTGGGTTCTAGGAATTGAGCTCACATTGTTTGAAAGTCAAGAGCTTACACAACTGAGCCGTGTTTGCTTTCTCTTAGCCTGAATGTCCTTTTGATGTTTTTCATCTCTCTCACACTTTTGTGGTTGTTTGAGTCAAAGTCTCATTATATAGCCCCAGCTGACCTGGAACTTACAGAGATCCTCCTGCCTCTGATTCCTCAACTTGGGGACTAAAGTTGTGTCACCTGCCCTGCCCAGTCTCTAATTCTTAGTGCTCAATCTTTGGAGATTTTCCCTAATGTGCTTACTTGTTCATTTACTCCTTGTAGTTCTACACAAGTGTGTCTATCAACTCATTTCTTGTTTGATCTTCCACAAACATCCAGGAGGAGGTTCTTTTCCACACTGGACAGAGCTTGAGCACTAGGAGACCTCAAAGCCGGCCTACACTGTGACACACTTCCTCCACCAAGGCCACACCTCCTAATAGTGTCACTTCCCATAGACAATCATCCATAGACAATAATCACAACAGGTGTGTGTTATTATGCCCAACTTATGTAGTGCTAGCCAGAAAAACAAGGGCTTCCTCATACTAGGCAAGCACTCTATCAACCGAGTCCCTTTGATGAACTCTATAGAATTAACTTGCAGACCTACCTCAATGATCATGGAATCTCAAAGAATAAAACTTCTGCCTCTTTACATGCCAAATGTCCTTTTCCTAGTGGCACAAAGGCTATCCTGACTTCCTGATGTCCCCATTATATCAGACAAAAATGCAAGTCAATGTGCTTGCTGTTTTAACAACAAATCACCTTAGTTACCATCGATGAGGAGAATCCACATGGACTTTTTCCCCAGGTGAGCAAGCCAGATGCCACTACAGCCTCCTCTTCTAGGGTGTAGCCTTGCCCCCAGGGCACCTGAGGAGTTGAGCACCGTAAAGGCTGCCTAAAGGCAGGGTGGCACCCATTCTCAGGCTATCAAGTTCAAGTTCCAGGCTGTGGCTTTGGGGCTCACTGGAAGTGTAAAAACATGGTTATTTAGGTTTACTGTGAAGATAATGTAAATGTCAAGCTTATATATGCATGAGCCACTTCCAAGCAAGTTCTATAAAACTGTGACTGCACACATACCAAGCACTAGAGAAACACCATTTTCTATTCCATTCTCCCTCCACCCTCATTAGCTCTCCTATTCCTCGGTTCCAACAATTTATCTTAATTATACATATGCTTGTGTGTTCATGTGTGAGTATGTGCCCTGAGTACAGGTACCCCTGGAGGCCAGAAAAGAGTATCACATTCCCTGGAGCTGGAGGTACAGGAAGTTGTGAGCTTCTCGGTGTTGGTTCTGAGAACCAAACTCAGGTCCTGTGAAGTAGCAGTGTCTTAGGGTTTCTATTGCTGCAATGAAATACCATGATCAAACAGCAAGTTGAGGAGGAAAGGGTTTATTTGGCTTGTACTTCCACATCTTAGTCTATCACTGAAGGAAGTCAGGACAAGAATTCAAAAAGGGCAGGAACCTGGAGGCAGGAGCTGATGCAGAGGCCATGCATGGAGGAGTGTTGTTTACTGACTTGCTTTACATGGCTTGCTCACCCTGCTTTCTTATAGAACCCAGGACCACCAGCCCAGGGATGCCACCACCCACCATGAGCAGGGCCCTCCCCCGTTGATCACTAGTTGAGAAAATGCCTTACAGCTGGATCTCATGGAGGCATTTTCTCAACTGAGACTCCTTCCTCTCTGATGACTCTAGCTTGTGTCAAGTTGACACAAAACCAGCTAGAACAAGCAGTATGCACTCTTTTTAAGATTTATTTATTTTATGTGTATGACACACTGTCTACAGATATATCAGAAGAGGGTATCAGATCCCATTACAGATGGTTGTGAGGGACCATGTGGTTGCTGGGAATTGAACTCAGGATTTCTGCAAGAGCAGTCACTGCTCTTACCCACTTCAGCCCAAGCTGTGTCTCACCCCTCCTCCTTGTGTGTGTATGTGTGCAGAGGACAACCTCAGGTGTTATTCCTCAGATACCATCCATTTTGTTTGTTGAGATAAGAGTCCTTTGAAGGGGGTTGGAGAGATTGCTCAGTGGTTAAGAGCACTGTATGATCTTCCAGAAGACTTGGGTTCAATTCCCAGCACCCACATGCAGTTCACAACTGTCTGTAACTCCAGTTCCAGAGGATATGGCACCCCCGCACAAACATGCAGGCAAAAACACTAATGCACATAAAAATAAATAAATCTTAAAAAAAAAAAAAAAAAAAAAGGTCTCTTGCTGTCCTGGAACTGAACAAGTAGACTAAGCTGGCTGGCTGGCAAGTACCATCTGTACTTGTCTGCCTCCCTGGTGTTGAAATATTCATTGTAAGCCTTTTTACACCCTTGACTTTTAGGTACATATTTATTTATATTACTAATTTATTTATTTTGACATAGGCTTTCACTATGTACCCTTGGCTGGCCTGGAACTATGTAGACCAGGCTGGCCTCAAACCCAGATATCTATCTGCCTGCCTCTGACCTCCAAGTGCTGGGATTAAAAATGAGTGCCAACATGCCTGGCAATATGAACTCAGCTCCTTGAAAGGTAACTAAGTTGTCTTTCCAGCTGTGTGTATGTGTGTGTGCGCACGTGCACATTCCCTTTTAAATCTAATTGCTGAACGACCTAGCATACCCACATTTGAGTGCCACTGAACCTCCATGCTTCTTGTTTCTAACCCCCAATTAAAGAAACTGAAGAAATGGCTGGGTTCAGAAATCTAGGGGGAAAAGAATCACATACAGCTATGTAATATCTTATGCTCCAAAGCAAAATACTTGAAGGGATATGTAGACTAATTTAAACATTAAATAAAGACGAAAGGCAACATACTCAAGCCAGTTAGAACAGAATCAGTGGCTCCATAGCACACCAGAGTAGACAGGTAAGTCAGGATAAGAGGGTTGGGATATGTGACGGTTTTTTGTTTGTTTGCTTTGGCAAGAATGAAAATCCATAAATAAATAAAGAAAGGCTGAGACGAGACAATCCCCACTTGGCAATAGTGGGGATTTTACAAAATAAAAAAGAACCTAGGCAATAGGTATTAGCCAAATTGTAGGGTAAGGTTGCGAAAAGGAATGGGATTTTGGTCTCAAAACATCTCCCATAAATGATGTTGTGGCTGCAGAGAAGCTGGGCAGGGTCTGCCTCAGGCACAAGACAGAAAGGCACACATCAAAAACAGGGCAACTGTGCTAGAGTTGTGTATATGTTTGTGTTCCCATGGTGGGATGTGAAGAGAACAGTTCCTGAGATTTTCTGGCCCCAAACAGATGCATGGGGAGGATAGGTTCAATCAAGGGACACTCTACCAAAGGACCAGCTCACAGGTTTTTTCAAATGACCAAGGCTGTAAGAATCATACGTTAAGGAATATCCATATGGAAGAGGACCAGCTATGACTAGGCTGCCTAAAATTGGAAATGGAATAAAGTGAGAGCAAGCCTAGCTCTGGCGTCTTATAAGAACTTGGTGTCAGCTGTTATGTCTCTTCTTAGGGCTAGTCATGACCTCATTTGAGTTGCACACTGGGCACCAATGACTTGAACCTAGCATGTCACACATCTGTGACTGTTGGTAGCACCTAGTGGTACTTAAATATGAGGGGCTTGCCAATCTAAATCTGGCTATATTTTCTGTCTGGAAGTGATGCAAGCAGCTAGCTCTATCCACCAGTTTAGGAGTTTGCTCATTCTCTCTGTGCCCTTTCTCTTAACTTGGTGACATACCCACAGCCTGGTATTTGCAAAAATAAAGAGGGATGATTTCCCTGCGATGGAGGAGCTGGAGGAGTCTCATCATTACAGTGAAAAATGTTACAATTAGGAAATGAGACTAGAAAATAGTGGCTTCAAATGGATCTGAGCAGGAATGACACAAAGCAGACAGGTATAAATGTCCATGCATCTAATCTTAATGTTTACATATCTGTGGTACCCCACACAACTGAGGGCTCCAGCAACTTAATTCCACAGGCAACTTGGTGGGGGTAAGGAAATCAAGTGTCCTTAAACTCACCAGCAATGTCCCCCATCATCCTGACAGGAGGGTCCCCTTCACTGTCACCAGCACCACTGGGGATTTTCAAAGCACAGACACCAGTGCCACCACAACTCAGAGAAGAGCAAAGGTTTATTGACCCATCCATTGTTGGTCATCATTAAACAAAGGACAGACTACAGAACTGGATGGAATAAGAAATGAAACATCATTACATATCATACATCCCTATCACACTATGTATCTTAAAGTCCCCAAAGGTTATTTCTAAAAAAAAAAAAAAAAAAAAAAAAAAAAAAAAAAACCAAAACTGAGCAGTCTATTCTGCAAGGGCATGTAAAACTTGCAAACAATTTTAAAATCCATTTGCTTTCAGTTAAACAGAATTTGATGAAAAAACTGTTCTCAGGACTGTTTGGATTAAAGCCAGCTACAAATGGCCATCTTCTGAGAATTACTAGCCAAGAACTGTGGAGATTCAAATTGTGTGCATAAATGACCCAAGAATGTGGAACTCAACTATTTAAAAGATTTATAGGATGATACTTCTGATTCCCCAAAGCCTGTCTCTAAAAGGAATTTTTAAAACACCAGATACTAACTTCTCTTTCTTCTCTAGACTTTGAACCCCAATTTAGCTCCCTGCTCTGGAGAAAAGCTTGCAATGGTCTTCTTCCCAGTTACAGTCCTCACTACGGGGCACTGAAGAGCATGCTAAAAATCACAAAAAAAATTTATCAAATGTCTTAAAGTACTAAAGCCACAAGCAAGGGAAACCTACTTGAATACTTTTATTTATTTATTTTTTTGAAAACAGTGTCACTATGCTACTCCTGGGCTCAAGTGATCCTCCCGCTCAGCTTCCCAAACAGAATATGTTGACTGTAGGTACATGCTACCACATCTGGACTAAATCTGCTTTTAAAGAACACTTAGTAAGGATGTGCACTGGTAGTATTTGAGTCAATAATGCATTTCACAACTATTCCCAAAACACCAATCAGATATCAGAAATTAACAAACTGACTTTGAATATTCTAATTAATAGATGAAATTTATGAGGAAATCTGAAGGAATGAAAACTACTCATTTTGTACTAAGGAAATGCATCTCTCTCTCTCTCTCTCACACACACACACACACACACACACACACACACACACACATACACACACACACACACACACATACACACACACACACACACACACACACCAGGCCTGGGAAAGTAGTGTTCAGGCTCTGTCCCAAAGAAAGGACTCATCATCTCAGTCACCATGTTCATTAGCGCCAGGGAGGGGCTACATGCAGGTTCAGATGGTAAGTGACTGAGTACCAGGCAATCTTATCAAAGAGGACACATTCTAAAACAGAAAAGCAGAATACATACAGCCTTGACAGAACCACAAATATATGTGAACTAGTTTTAAAGGGAGATTTTGCTAGCAACCTGGAAATGGTAGCTCTGGTGCTTACTTTGAGTGGGAAAAACACATTTTAGGTACTCAATCCTTTACACATAAAGAAAACAATAACAAGTTTGCAAGTTAACAAAGAATATATTAAAAGTTTACATTCTTTCCACAACTGCATAAAAAAGCAGGCATCTTAATTACAAGAAACAATGAGCTTTCTATACTTGTAAAAATTAATACAATCAGAAAAACATTTACAAGAATATCTTTACTATCTAAAGATTTACAATGGTGAAAGACCTATTTATTTCACACTAAACATCTGCCTGCTGAGATAAACATTCTCTAAAAAACTGTTTATTGAATAAAGTGATTAATGTTTTTTATTACTTTGTTTCTTAGCACTTAAAATAGTTACATGAATGGAAGGATAGTGTTTGACATCAAAATAAATTCTTGCAGCCTGATGTCTTTTAAGATACAGTATAAAAAGCAATAGAAAAATCACAACTGCATTATAAATGTTTTTGGTTCAAAATTTTATTTGAAATCTTATGTTTTCTTCCTAGACAAATAAAGGTGACAAACATTGGTAATTTGTAAAACCTAACAGATATGCAGAACCTGTATTTAGATCAAACATACTTTTTTTTTTTTTTTGCAACAATGTTATTTTATAAATCTTCAAAAATGTAGCATAGGTTCAAGTCTTGGGACACTGGGCTGGCAACGCCAGGTTTGGAGGTTATCACTCTGTAGCTACACAGGAGATGACTATGCAGAGAGATGGTCTTAAAAGAATAATACTCTAAGGAGAGACCATTCATTCATTCACCACAGGAAATAAATTCAGTGGACAGCTACCTAGCCTGGCACTAACTTCATTCATTAAATGGTGGACACTTAGTTTATCTTTAAAATGCATAGTTCAAGAAAGCAGATGGCAAGAATTAGTAACTGCAACCTAATTTTATTTCCCTTCTTTGCTAAATTTAAGAAACAAAATAGGAAATGCAGACATATTTAGGAATTTCTGATAGCTTTTTCAAGTGAAAAGATAAAAGGCAAAATTCCACATATAGCTTCTATAATATACAAAGTCAATTAGTATTTTATTAAAAAAATGTTTCAATATAAAGATTGCCTTTGCTACAATGGGTGTAGAATGCTGGTGAATAGATGGGCCACACCTTGAAAATGTGAAGAAACAGCTTGCAGCAAAAGTAAATAAGGAGTTTGTGTCCCCATAATTTCCTTTCCAGGTATGATCTTCCCTTTGTCTTTTGAAATATTTCACTGAACTTTGGATTCTGCCTATGGAGAGGTTTAATTACAACCTGCATGGAACAAACAAACAAACAAACAAACCAACAAAAAAACCAAAACCAAAACCAACAAAACAAGAAAAAACAAAAGAGAAGCCTAAACCCTAAGTACCAAATCAAGTAGCAAAAACTAATTTTGGACCCTTGGTAGTGCTTTAATACACATTTGCATATCATGCAGTGACATTTTCACTGCTATCCACTCCAATACCCCCATTGAAGTCCTCACAAAAGACAGGCAGAAAATGTGTATGTTGTGTGTACAGTTCTTGGAAAGCACATGGAAGCTGCAACATGGCATTTCCTCCAATCTCTGAAGCCTCTAGACAGAATGGTAGTTTAGGATGAGGTAAGGCTATGCTTTGCTAATCTCATGATAGCACTGCTTATCTCAATGACACCTGAGTTTCAAGCTGACAGAGAACAAACATTGTTCTGAAGTGCCAGTTGAAAGCCATGCTACGATGCAGAAAACATACCAGAGTTCAGCAGCTTTCACAACTAACCTGTTGCAGCCGACTGTAGAGCACCCCACAAACATGCTTCTATTACTTTGCCTCCCTTAACATGTGACCATCACTGATTATATGAAGTGATTGACAGATTGTTCTTTTATAAAAAAATCTAAGTGACTATTGCTGATTTAAATTCTCACAATTTTCATACAAAAGGAAAGTTTCATAGGACCACAAAATACCAAATATTTTTCTTATCAAGTATCTGGATAATTTACTAAACTTGGGGCTTGTCTTTTCTTATTGCTAAAGTATTCTAAAATCTGACTCAATACTGCAAATGACTCCCCTTCTTCCTTCTAAGTTTTTGGCCTTAGAAACATGGCTATGGGGTTATCTCAAACTTAGGTGTCTGCAATAATCAACAAACAAACAAAACCACTTCCCGAGCATCCCACTACCCAGAAACCAAAAGCCTCAACCACCAACATTACCCCAACTTCAACAGTAAGTAATAGAGTTAAACCCCTGCTGCTGAGGTCCAGAAAGCTGTGAGGTCATTCCTAGCCAATAGTAATTCATCCCAAACTTAAAATTCAAACATAACAATTTCCAACCTTTATTATTATTATTTTTTCAAATATTCTGTCTTAGGACACAGTTCACAAGCCAAGGGCCTGCTGCTTTGTGACAGGTGAAAGGGGTAGGTCCTTTAATTGTGTGTCTGCTCATGACTCCAAAGACTGAAGGCAGTCTTGAATGTCCTATGGCAGAGCTTGCACATGAACTGTCTTTTAAATGTGATTGCTGAAAGGGGTGGGGCATGGTAGAAGAGGGTATCTGACTCCTGGGGTGCAAACAGCTTCTCTGTAGCTGGGGTTGGGTTTTCAGGCAGGCCTGTGGGGCTGTCGGGCTCCAGGGGCTGAATCTTGGGCAAGGGTGGTGGAGGTGGCAGAGGTGGTGGGGAGGGGGAGTTTGTGGGCACAGGACACACCTCTGACTCTTTCTGCACAGGCTCCTCTGTAGCCTGAGACATGTGGGACTGGAAGTGACTCCAGAGCCGGAAGTTGGTACGAAAGGCTTTGTGGCATACATGGCAGATGAAGGGCTTCACGGAACACAGCAGCTCCTGGTGCCGCTCCAGCTGCTTGTGTGCCGTGAACATCTTTCCGCATTTCTCACAGGGCCATAAGCCGGCCTCCTTGCTGGGGCCAGCCTCCCTGGGAGCTGCACTAGCCTCAGGAGCCTCCTCCTCAGCCTCCTCCACAGGCTCCTCTTTGACTTGGACTTTCAGTTGCTTTGAAAGACTCAAGTCTTCAGGGAGGCAGGAGGAATCCTCAGAATCGAAGTTCACTTGCTCTGAAGAGTCGCTAAATGCTGTATCCTCCTTTGGAGTGGCCACATGGTTTACCTTGCTGGACTCAGTCTGAGGCCTGGAAGCAGCTGCCACTTCACCATTGTGATCCAGGGTGGCCAGGGCGAAGTTTTCTGCTAAAGCCATGTTGTTCTGGTTATGCACTTCTACCTGGTGCCGCCAGATGCTGAAGGAGGACTTGAAGGTGCGCATGCACTCCAGGCAAGTCAGCTTTTTGTACTCACACCTGTCCTCATGTTCCTGCTTCAGCGCGGGGGAGAAGAACCTGAGGCTGCAGTAAGGGCAAACGGTGGCGTTCCGGCACAAGCGCTCGTGGTTGCCTTGCTCTAGAAGAGAAGAGAGCTTAGCATTACAGAGGCGGCACGGGTAAACCTCCTTGCTCTCTACCGCGCGTGCCAGAGCCCGCTCTTTTGGCTTAGCAGCTCTGCTTACTCCGAGGGGCCTCTCTCCCGGGTGCATCTTTATGTGCTGCTTAAACTGAGAGAGAAAGCGGTATGCTTTGCCACAGTAGGCACAAATGTAGGCCCCTTTGGCTCGGGAGCGCAAGTTCCTCTTGATGACTTGCTGTGCTGGGGAGCTACTCTGTCCCTGGAAGCCAGGCTTGCTGCGCCTCAGCTTAATGATCAGGGCCTTCTTAATCTCCCTCTCTCTCACTATGTCAATCAGCTTTCTTTGGAATTTCTCATCCAAAACTGCATGGGAACTAGAGGCTGGCGATGGGTTCTTCACTACGCCGTGTTGGGTCTGACAGTGTGTCCACACTTTGAAGTTGGTATGAAACCTCTTGTGACAGATGTCACAAGCATAAGGCTTCTCTGGGTTATGGTACATGTTAACATGGCGGTGAAGACCCGCGGTTGATCTAAAAATCTTAAGGCAATGTTTGCATTTAAATTTTTTGTTTGGTCTCGTCCCCTCCAACTCACCAAACTCCTCTCTGTTTAAGTCAGAATCTGGGAAGTTGCTGTCAAGGGAAGGAGGGCTCCTGCCCTCTTCACAGTTTTCTTCTGAGACAGCAGGCCCGTGTTCATTTGCCTTTGCCTTCTTCAAGGGTGACCTTCTGTCCGTCTGGAACCTTCTCTTTGCTGGGAGTCTGCTCATATCTCTCTGGTCTTCCTCTGTTTTGAGGGGCAGATCTCTTGTAGCTGCTACTGCTGCTGCTACTGCTGCTGCATCTCCTCCCACAGTGACCCGAATGATGTCTGAGGGGTCTGACAGTGGGCTGCTGGGCTCAGTCTTAATACGTACCTCAGTCACAGGGGAGGCCTCCTCCCTGTCTGTCGACTGAGAAGCACTAAAGGACCTGAGGCGATGAGGCTGGAGCACTTGAGGCCTGTCATCCAGGGCTTTTTTTTCACTGCAATCTTTTAAAGATGACTTTTGAGACATCGCACAGAACACACTGCCTGGTGCCTCATTTGCCGCTGTGGATGATCCCTGGGATGACTTCAAATCTATGGAGGGGGAGTAAACAGGAACCTGGCTGTCCATAGATAGTGACCGCCTGAGGAGGCTTTTCACTAGTGGGCCACTTCTGTCAATGCTCTGGTTTGCAGAAGCAGGTCCACCAGATGGGACCACCAGCCCTAGCTTAGAGTAGTAGAGTAAGTTCCTATCCTCCCCCTGACTGCCTCCTTTGCTAGTTTCTTTTAAGAGATATGGAGTCTCTGATGAGCTATGAAGAGACAGAACAGGGGGCCGTGGTCTCTTCAGAGCTAGCTCTATAGCTTTCCCCTTGGGAAGCTGGCTGCTCACCCCTGGTTTATCATCTGTGGCCTCTCTGTCCTGTGAAGGCTTTGGAGGCAGGACTGTATTTCTCTTTACCAAACTGCCCCTATTAGGATCATCCAAAGCCCCAGGCTGTTCCAGAGACTTTGCATATACTGCAGTGCTATCCTTTGTCCAGCTCTTTTCGGTTAAGGACAGACTATGAAGCTGCTCTGGTGGCTTTGCCACATGTGGCTTACTTGTGCTGGTCTTGACTGAACCACTGGGGGAGGCCCGGGCACCATGGCTGAGGTCCTGCATGGATGGACCACTGGCTTTCCCTGGCACTTCGCTTCTGCCCTGACACACAATGACACTTCGCTTTTGAGAGCTGGCTTCATCATCTTCCACTGGCACTCTTTTCCTGTTGGGACAGGCTGGAAAAGGAGCCTGAGGGGCTTTGGCAACGATGTTGGTCAGGAAGGAGATACCAAGGCTATACCCCAGCTCCTGCACAGCAGCAAGGCTGCCCTTCTCCACAAAAAGGGAAGAAGAGTAAATGTAGTTCAGAACGTTGTCAAAAGCATCAGGCTCACAGAAGTCCAGCTGAAAGACAGTCTGTGCCTCGTTCTCCTTATTCGTGAATAAACTCTGGAAGTACTCACTGCTGGCAGCCAAGACGTTCTTATGAGCTCGGAACTTCTGGTCTCCAACAATCAGGAGCACGTCACACAGCTGTCCTTTGAGGCGCTCCTCATTGAGGGCACTGAGTAGAGAGATGGCATGTGCTGGATTGATGTAATGCAGTAGTCCCTCCATCCTGCAGTTTATCTGAAAGATAGAAGGTGAGGCCATCACCATTTGCATTCCATCAAAGGTCTGATCAAAATTAATAGTTATATACAGAGATGACACTTGAAAATTAAGTTGAGCATTTATGGTCCTAACCAATTTGATGCTTAGTTACACTTACTTTATTCAGGAAATAAGTATGAATTGTTAAAATGTTTAGCCTGGCTGTAAAGCTGATTAAGGGGTTTGAGCTGAAAGGTCACTGAAATTTTGTTCAAATCTAAAGATGAGAGAAAGCAGCTTGGTGGGTGAGTGTGAGCTTTGGGGCTAGATCCTAGGCTGTGGTGCCAGCTTCACCCTGTGAGCTGATGCCTTCTGTATATAGGTCTGTGTATGAAGTAACAACTTTAACTTCTTGCAAAGGTGTGGCAAAGATCAGATGAACAAGTATCTACTATAAACACTCAACAAATGTGCTACTAACTTTCTTGTTAGTCGGGACTGCAAGAATAGGTTTAATTTAGTAACAAAGGAGAAGGCCCAGATTACTACCCCATCTCTGGTGCTCTAAGCAAAAGCAGGCTTTTCATGTGAAATGATATGTGGTCTCTGCTATATGTGCACCTCCTTTCTGTGATCCAGTTTTATATCACTGTCTTTATTTACAGTATTGTCATGGAACTGGGGATATAGCTTAGTAGTAGAGTGCCTGCTTCGCACGTGTAAGACTCATTACCAGCACCACAGTGTGTGTGTGTATGTGTATGTATGTGTGTGTGTGTGTGTGTGTGTGTGTGTGTGTATGAGTGGATGGAATCAGACACTGATTTTTTTTTCTATTAGAATGTATTCACAGTGACGAGATACATCTTTGACAGATTATTCTAGAGAAGGACTGCTACTGAGAACCATACTTAGTACCAGACACAAGTCAGCAAGTCCAGAGCTCCCAGCTCTCCATGGTCAGCCTTTACTAGTCACTTGGAGACTATGCTCTTTGGCTTTCAGAGAGAACAGAGTGCAAGATGCAGGAAAGGATGTGGCTCTGCCACTGGCCTTTCAGCTCTGCCACAAGAGACAAAGCTAGCACCCACCAGGTTTTCTTTCACTCCTGCTTGCCTTCCTTTACACAGCTCTTTTATTTTAACAAGGGCTTGGATGAGATCCTTTTTTTTTCTTCTAGCCATTTCTATTTCTCCCTCACTCCCAGTTCACTCCAAGAACCACATATCTGTTTAAAGACACATCTCATCTTTTACAGGGGTCAGCAGAAAAGCACTGAGCTTAGACTGTCACAAGGTTGATTCAGCCATGCACTCACTGATGGTCTCTAGCACTGAGAATTTCTGAAGATGTTGACACAAGGGAAACAGCAGACCAGAAGTAAAGACTGGGCAGACATTTGTCAAGTAGTTTTTGTTTTTTTGTTTTTAAACTCAATTTAATGGTTTGAAACCAGCAATTAAAAGACAAAGCACAAGAAGAGAAAATGTCAGAAAATACTAAATGTGGCAAGGGCTTGGGAAACCTGTTTCGGTTGCAGACAAACATATCCCTGTGTGCAAGCATGCATTCAGTTGAGCTGTAAAAGCAGTTTTTCTGGGAGGTAAGAGTCACATGTGTTCTTGGTTAGTCAGTCACTCTGAGCCCCAGTCTTTTCCCTGCACAGCAAACAGAGACAGTAACAACTTTCAAACAATGCTACTGAGGGGCAAATGGGATGATTATTCCATCACTGACTCCGCTCCTACAACAGTACCTAACTACCATCCATTCATCTGGTCTCTGAAGTACATTTGAGAAGACTCAACAAAGTAGGGCATGAGCCTGAGGATTATGAAGAAAAGACAATGCATACTAATGTGATACGAAACTGGAGCCAAGAGAGGAGGGAGTCATGGACAAGATCATCTCAGGAGTCAGACTGTAAGGCTGCATAGTTGTGAGGGGGTTTTACTCTGTAGGAAATAGGTAGTCACTGGAGGACCATGGGCAATAAACCTGAGTTATGTCTTAATTATAACAGTTCTGGCTTCTTTGCAGATGACAAAGCAAAGGACATAGGAGGAGTCTACTGTCATGATAGCAGTAGCATGGGGTTGACACTGATTGTAAAGGCAGAGCCATTAAGTTTTCTAATGAAGTAACTACAGAGCAATGGGAAGAGTCAAGGATGCCTCCAAAGATCCTGCTAGGACAGGGAAAAGGATGGCCTTTGAGATTGATTTGACAGAGAAATTAGACTGCTTCCCTGACTCTCCTTTTCGAAGGTATTTAGTTCTGACACTCTACAGGTGAGTGACAACTTATCAATCTTACCTTTGTGCACGTCTTTCTATTTCCTTTTTTGAGCTCCCTAGAATCTCTGCCCAAACATCTGTATCTACACCATTGTATCAGGCTCTACTTTTGAGTGAAAAACCAAGACTCCAAGACAACCCAAAAATACATAGGTAAGCTAAGGTCCACCTAAAATGTACTAAAACTCTAACCACAGAGGATGTCAAGAAGATAAGCACAGCTTAGTTCCTGGAGTTTAGTCTTGCATAGGAATAGCACACAGCAATCTGTTGACAATGTACATTATGTAGATACAAAGAAATGTCTATGGACATCATAGGTGATGCAGTACAAGTGATAGCCACTAGCACCAGGTGAAAGGCAGCCAGACAAGAAACCAAAGCATGGAAAAGGGACAGGTAGAAAAGGTGAGAGGACCTGCAAGGAGCAGGGGCAGTACAAACAAGAGAGAACAAGAATCGTCCTGGGAACTGTCATGATGACTCTTAGATGAAAGGGCTCAGGTAATCAAAATGAAGACACTGGAGATCATACGCAGGAGAGTGACACCTGTTTCTACAGTCTCTAGAGAGACTGAAGAGAAGGCCAAGTGGTATGGATTCACCTTCACTTATGGGTTGCTTTACACTTTAAGTCAATTATGAGGACTTAAAAACAATGGCTCCAGTCCTGGTCTACTGCAATCAAGGACTATTTGAATTCTTACATTTTGATTACAGTAAGAGTAACTGCTTACTGAGTTCAGCAACTAAAGTATAGACACTGCTTGAGAGATCAAATAAAGAGAAAAGGTAGAGCTGTAGAGTATTGCCTGGTAATCTAGCACACAGTGGCTGTGGAAGCGCAGGTGAATACTCCAGACCTGACCCTTTGACACCTCAGCTGCTCAGGACTCACAATAGCAGTTATGCTACTGGGTGTACTTTCTCAATGAGTGTTAAAGAATAGCAGACTCTTTTTCCTGCATGAATTAACTATAACTCAACAGCAGCAACAAATCTCATGTACAAACCATGAAGCTATCACTGTCCCTGGCTTGCTCATTGCTACCTGATTCATTATACAGAAATCCCATCAGTCAACCATGGCAGAAAAGCCTGGAAGGAGCAGCTGAGACAAATTCCCCTGAAAAAACAGATCCTGAAACAGGCTGACTTCCTTATTATGTGGATCTTCCTACAAATACCTTCCTAAACTCTTCCCAAGATGGTTCTACTTAATGTTGATTTCTGAAGATTCAAAAGGGAGAGAATGGAGAGAATTTCCATGGTGAAAGCTCATGGCAGACAGCTATCCATGGGGAAGTCTTCAGTCTACTGCCACCTATCAGGAATGTAATCTTATCAGGACTGCTAATTCTTTCTGAACAGTAGTGTCCTTGCCTGATCTGTGCTAGCCCTACCTATACCATGTGTAAATCACGTGAGGCATAAACAAGGCAACTCTTGAAAAGCCCAGTCTGCAGAGCAAATCCCACCTGGCAAGCACACATGTTTCTTCTCTCTTCCTCTCCCGAGTGTTTGTGAGCCCGCTGTACACTGTGCATCATAAGAGGTGCTGATGATGGGAGGTGAACTCGTTGGCTGGCTTCCTGTTTTCCTGCACCTCACATTCCTGTGACTGGGCAGACAACAATGTGATAAAGAAGGCACAAAATGTGGAAGAACACTGATGTCAGGAGGCTATCAATGTGGTCAGGAGGTGGTAGGGTGGATGAGTGAGTGACCGGTGGGAATCAGGAAAGGTTTGGGATTCACTTGATACTGATGTTAAAGCCAATGACTCAGAACTTTCAGAAATTTTATATGGCTCAGACTTAAAATCTTTTGAAGTTTGCCCTGGCCTCAAGTGAACTCAGTATAAGGACCCTAAAGTTCCTCACAGCTGGACTCAAGGAAATTACTTTATGCCATCACACAAATGCCTATGATACACTAGATGCTGAGGCGAGACAACTGTATCTTAATACAAATTAATTCAACCCAAGCATTTCCATCCTTATGCTACTTGGAATGAGGACTTTGGAGTTTAAGGAAGGTGGGCAATTTTGAAATAGAGTATTCTGGAAACAGATGCATAAGAAAGGGAAGCACATAGTCAGAAACTCAACAGGATACTATGAAGGGATGGTGAGGAGATGAAAGGATTCAAAATGATCTCCCCTATTTCAAATTAAGAAACTGGCGGCATAGCAAAAGATCATTACAAAAGAGCTGGGCTCTGGAACTAGTCTAAAAATGCATACTAATAGCTCTGTGGGAAATGTCCTTTTACCACCCTAAGGCTAAGCTCTGGGAATACTGCCCCTTTGCAATGTTAAAGAATACTTACATAAGCCTAACCTGACCCTGGAACTAGAGGGATGTGTGTGAACATCCAACATTTAACTACACACACACACACACACACACACACACACACACACACACACACACACACACAGAGCTCATCCCCAAGCTCTCACTCTCTTCACTTTGATTTTACTACATGCTGACAGGAAGTTGGCTGAGCTTCAGTGTTAGCATCACTCACCTGGTAATATTGCAGACATCCCAAAATTATCTAAAGTGTCTCTGGTTTCAAAGTCAGACAGGCTTAAGGGAATACTTCATGGTGTCAGGTTACTGGTCTCCATTTCAACACATTTTAGCCTCCCTCTCTCTAGTTCAAATTTGGTTCAAGGGCAGACTGTCAGCCTCAGCTAGGAGGATGGCTCCACTGTAACATAGTTTAGACTCTTAGCTATGCTACATACAAGCAGCCTCCGTTGGTCTGTTCTGGCCACTCAGCAGGCATTGCTTCTTTGGCAGAGACTGTCTGCATTGGTCTGGAAAAATATTCTTGCCTAGTAAGTGCAACCTGATGGTTGTAGCCATACACCCAGGCCAGCTAGAAAAATTTTCCATAGACTATGGTTCATAAGAAGACAAAGGCAATAGTTGAGTGGAGCCAAATGACTGATCTCAGTGTGGTCTGAGAGCTCAACACTCTAGTGTCTGACTCGTACATGGTTTGGTTGTCATTCCTGGCCCAAGGTTTTTTTTGTTTTGTTTTTGTGTTGTTTAAGCTTTTCCACAAACCTCAAGAGTGATCATGTATTTTTTAATTTTTATAATAAATCTCCTTTTCAACCAGTCAGTTTCTGTTCTGGCTTATTTCTGCATGCTGCTTGCTCCTGTCCTACCTTTCATGTTTATCTTTCATATGCTAGATTCCTCGAGCAAGGCTTCCATTAGTGTCCCAGCACACACTATCTTCCATGGAGCTTGCTCACTGTCCCTCTCCAAGTGCAAGGCATGGTTACATACATCTGAGGGGTGTTAATTACATTCTTTACACAGGGATACTCAGAACAAAGCCCCGTTCCCTAGAGATAAGGAAACCCCAAAAGTCAATTTCAATGTGTTAAATGTCTTCATGGAGACAGAGATGTAATAGGTGGTGTAGTTCCCAGCAGTGCAAAGGGAGCTCAGGAACCACCTTGATGTAATACTGATTAAAGTTATAGTACTAACTGTCTTAGTTAAAACAGAACCGCTAAATACAAAACCTATTTAAAAAAAAAAAAAAGCTTTAAGCCTCTTAGACTCCTGTATTCAAACTACTCTTAAAATTCTTTAGTTCCCTATTGTGGCTCTTTCCTGTTTCTGTTCCTGAGACACAACCTGCCTATCTGACCTCCTCCACTACTTGAACCATCCAGATTTTGCCAAAACCCCTTTTGCAGCACAGCTCAAGTTTTAATCCTTTAGGGCTAAACACTCCCAGCCAACATCCTAGTTTGTTTGTTGAAGTCCTAACTTCTGTACCTTAAAAAGGAATCGTATTTGGAGCTGAGGTCTTTAAGACACAGCTAACTAAGTTAAAATGTGCCTTAATCAAAAAAAAAAAAAAAAAAAAAAAAGAAAAAAAAAAAAAAAAGAATGTCTCTGAACAAAGAATTAGATCAGAGACAAACATGGAGGGAAGATTCTATGAGGACACATGAAGAAGCTATCTACAAGCCAAGGGAAGAAGCACAGGAGAGTCCTAGCCTACCAACAACACTTTTATCTCCAATTTCCAGCTTCTATAACTTTGAAAAAATAAGTTTCTATGTTTAGGTCACTGGGTCTGTATACTAAATTAAAGCAGGCCAACTAAACAAACACAGTCCTAAACTTACTTAAGCTTAGAACGAGTAAGCAAAATACATCATGTAGGACATGTCTACAGTGCCAGGCTCTTGGGAGACCTAGGCAGGAGGATTATGAGTTCAAGGGCAACATATGTTGCAGTCCCTTGTAAAAAAAGGCAAAAAGCAAATGCCAACAAATGTAACAGTAGGCACAACAGTTTTTACACAGAGCAGGTACATCACCACACTATGTTTACTCTCTGATACATGCTAGTTGGCTGGTTGTGTGTCCCACCAGGACTGCAAGCTCTTTAAAGTCCAATACGTTACTTTTTGCACTCCTCATGATACCCAAATTGGGATCCTATACAATACATATGTGATTATTTTTTACTCTGTACTCCAATTTAAATTAAGGAGTAGATATGAAGTCCTTTGACTGCTTACTCTAAATAAAGCTGGCCACTTTACTGACCTGTTTTAGACTACAGGGGGTTTTTTTCTCCCTAAATTATTATTTCCTAGAAAAACCCAAACTACAGACTAGCATATAAGACTTCTCTGACTGATATCATCTCTGTACCAAACCTGAATGGCTGTGGTGATGTGAGTAAGTATGGCCCCAAAAGATTCACGTGTGTGAATGCTTGACTCTTAGGGAGTGACACTATTAGGAGATATGGCCTTGTTGGAGTAAGTGTGGCCTTCTTGGAATAAGTGTGTCACTGTGGAGGCAGTGAGGTCTCCTATGCTCTAGCTATGCCCAGTATGGACAGTCTCCTTTTGCTGACTTCAGATCAAGATGTAGAATTCTCAGCTCCTCCTTCATCACCATGTCTGCCTGAATGCTTCCATGCCTCCCACCATGATTATAATGGACTAAACATCTGAAACCAAAAGCCAGCCCCAATTAAATGTTTTCCTTTATAAAAGCTGCCTTGTCATGATATTTCTTTACAGCAATAAAACCCAAACTCAGACAGGGGGCACTCCTTACCATCTAACCCACAAATCTGCACTTCCAGTTTCTCAAATCCGAAAGTATCTTTTATCTCTCTTTTACTTGACCACTTTGTACAGAATTCAGATAGAACTATAAAGCTTTTGTAACTTGCCAACAGCAACACTTCATCTCTCTGCAATAACCCCATGGTGATTTCAATGCATCAACTTTTATATGTGGATCCCTCAGAACACCCCATATGCTCCCCCCAAAGCCCTTGTCTTCACTTGTGAATTCCTAGGATAGGACTTGGCAGGTGTCTACTGTGTAAAGAAATCACACTAGACTTGAGGATTGAACTTGTTCGCCTTTATCTCTCCAGAGTCTGTAGAACCCAGCATGGGGTGTTTTCTCAGCCTTTCCTGAGCTTTTGTGACTGTATCAACAATGGAAAAGACTCCATCTGTATCTACACTCAGACTTCTTCAAGCTCCAGCCCCTTCCTTCTGAACAGATCCATCTCAGTGAACTCACTTGTCCCACATGGTACTTGTGATCCACACTCTCACACCTGCTTGTCTTCAATCATCACCTTCTTAGGTTGGGTGATGCCAGCTATATCTCCTCTGGCAGAAAATTATTCTTTCCTTTGCCCTTTGGCCAATCTCTGACACCTGTAAATCCAGCCCTTAATCAGTTCTAGTATTGGGACAACTAAAATGGCTTCTCAGTTATCACCTTGTCTAGAGACCCCTATGCTCTTTAATTGCTTTTACTGTTCTCATACCTAATATTCTCCACTACATAATACTGTCAATCCCTCAAGGGAGAGTTTCTATTGACAATTTCTATTTCCTAAGAATGACACTCCCTATACTTTCAATAGATACTAAATAAAAACACTATGCTGTTAAGTGCATAGGCTAAATTAAAGAGTCATTTTTAAGTAAGCCAGATTTCTACTTTAACGTCAATATTTGGGGGTAAGGTTAAGGGTAATGATTAATCACCAGAAGTGGAGGAGGGTTTTCAGTGGAAACACTAACATGGATTAACCTACTTTCGCCCTCTGAAACAAGGTGGGAGGACCATGAAACAAACCCAGGAACTTATGACTCAGGGTCATGCTGATGAACAATCACCAGACTATGCTGTAACACAGATGTCCAAAGATGTAGAGTGATTGGAGTTCATGCATCACACAAAAATTCCAAGCTTCAAAGGGCTACTCAGTGTCCCCTAAAACTGGCCCTGTGTCGGGCAACCTTAGGGAATACCTGTTTAAGGCTCTCTGTACACGTCCTGCAGTATGCGGTTCTCCAGAACCCAGAGCCTCAGGGACACACAGGTGCATGGTTCTTTGATTACAAGGTGCAGTTTCTGCAGAGGGGCACTCAAAGGTGCTCCAAATAACCAAGCCTGGGAGATAGGGAGACCCGGCCAAGATGTGAACTGCAGGGAGATCGTCCGTGCTATGTCCCGGAGGAGGGTCTTTCTCTTAAGAAAAGTCTGGGGCCCGAGGGTGGGGGTGAGGGGTACGATAGGGTTTGCATGGGCTAAGGAGATGGCCGCGGAGGTGCTGACTGCCAGGCTGTCACGCTCCAGTCGCGGCAGGTGTGGGTGCTGCCACCGCCCGTCAGTTTCGCGGCCCCGCGCGAGCGAGCGCCGCCCGACCCTGAGAGCGCGCCCTAGCCCGCAGCCGCGTCTCAACGACTCTGTTATGGCCAGCGCCCCGGACTCACACCGCGGCTACTCAGGCCGCCCAGACCAGGATGAGTAGCTCAGCGGCCTGGAGGCTGAGCATGCGTAGGATCGAGGGCGAGGCCAAATACGGGCACAAAGCATGCGCAGTGCAAGGACACACTCGGCTACGTGGGAGTCTGGGCATGCTCGGTGAGGACCGAGGCCCCGCGCACGCGTATAAGGGCCGACGCCCGCAACCCACTGGTGGAGGAAAAAAAGGAGAGAAATCACCTCAGAGTTACGTCAGGAAAGGCCGCGTTTTGCTGAGTGGCCGTAGTCTCCGACAGGGCCCGACGTCCTCCTAGGGCGCGGAGCGTGACGGTTACTCACCGCTCTTCAGCCCCAGGGCAGGCGCCAAGCCCCTTTCCGCTCACACTCGGCTCGCGCAACCCGCAGCCTCCACTGCCGCTGTGATTCCATCCATCTTGAATTTGACGTCATCCCACACCAGGGATGAGGTCATCGCAGGCAGCGCTCGTCACGTGCGTGGCGCTGGGATTGGGTGCCGGGCGGCTGGGGGCGGGCCGGGGGCGGGCCTGCGGGAGCGCGGCCGCGTTGGGTCCCGGGTATGGGTGCAGCTCCGGTGAGGCCCTAGCAGTGAAGCGCAGGGACGCCCCAGGGTAGCTTTGTGGTCGTGGGAAGCCCCTGAATGCGGAGCTAAAGGAAAATAGTTCATCTGCATTTCTTCCTTCTGAAGAAAGCCGCAACGAACAAGTTGGGCTCCCAAGTTCCCCTTATTCGCTCTGTGGCTTGTTTTCAAACACATAGCCAAACCTTACCCTTTAAAAATGGTGTTGAAGCTGGGAAGGGTGGTGCATGCATATAATCCCACCACCCAGGACACTGAGGCAGAATTCATGTTAACTATTCTGAACTACAGAGTGAGGCCCTGGCTCATTTCAAAACAAAAGACAAAGAACGAGCAACCTTTTTCCTGCAACACCACTTCTCTTTCAGCCTCATTAAATGAAAATTAGAGTTCCATTTGTCAGATGACTGTCACGCCAAGACCAGACAGCTGGTTAACAAATGCCAAACTACAAATCCCAGCTGTGAAGAAAGGGTCTCTAGACCACGGAAGTTTTCTAGAGCCTGGAACATAGCAGCAGACAGTCTCAACAAATGAGACTTCTATAACAGACTTTAAAAATGCCTAGATCTTAAATTAGGTGTTCTATGTTTCAAGAAGTGTATGATTTTCAAATCTGCTTCTGAAAGTGGGTTTTAGCTACATGAACCAAGGTGAAACAGCTTTATGAAGTGTGTGAGGGTTATGTGGGGGAAGGAATCTTGCATTAGGTAGATCCAAATTGGGGAAGGGGGAAACTCCAAATGAATAACTGGATGTTTAATTTCTTTCATTTCAAGACTATGACCTTTAGAATTTCACACTGAAAGTTCTCTTCTGCAATCATTCAAAAGTTTAAAAAAAAAAAGTCTTTGTATTTTGAATTGTATGGCAATTAAAGCAAGAAGTGGTCTTGTAAAGAGGGCTTTCAGAAGGCCACCTTAATGAGCATGCACCATTGCACCTCTTTTTAACATGAGATTCCTCTTGGAAGACAAACACAAATGCTAATTGACTGCAAACCACTGGGGAGATCAAGAAAAGGCCTGACACTGTGCCAGAAGCACACTTTAATCTTGAGGAATACTCACTAGCCAATCGGCCTCCAGGCGGACCTGCCAGTCAGACAAAGAGGCGGGATCTTCTGGGTGCCTTGTTTCGAGTTTCCTGTGTGTACTGGCTTGCATGGTTCTCCTGCACTGAGCTCTGCTGTTGGATTTTGTGAGGGGACCTCAGGGAAGCTCTGAAATCGAGACATGGTGAATGCAGGATCACTGCCCACAGTGGGAATGGGCAGACGGCTGAGCAGTGGGAGTTGGGGTGGTGGGTCCTCTCTGGGCCAGGAAACATCAGCCAGGTGTGACCATCTGTGAAGTTCTTTGTGTTGCTCCTCACATGCTAGATCAGGCAGTGACTTCTGAGTAACTTCACTATGATGGCTGATTCTGAATCTGCCCAAAACATTTGGACCAGTTACTTTCTTGTAGAAACATGGGTGGTTTCTTTGAGTCTGGAGCACATGTATCCAATCCCCTTTGTCTTTTATACTATTCATTGAGAAGACAGGTATAAATATGATAGGCCAGGTTTCATATATTACTTGTTTTTGTTTTGTTTATTGTTTGTTAACTTTTTCTGTTGCAGTTTTATTTATTTATTTTATTGGATATTTTATTTACATTTCAGATGTTATCCCCTTTCCCCATCCCCCCCCAGACCTCCCCTATCCCATCTCTCCTCCTGCTTCTATGAGGGTGTGTCCCCTCTCACCCCCTCCCATCTTCCCAACCCCCCCCCATCCACTCCCCCGCACTGGGGCATCCAGCCTTCACAGGACCAAGGACCTCCTCTCCCACCTATGCCAGACAAGGCTATCCTCCCTTACATTTACAGCTGGAGCCATGGGTCCCTCCCTGTGTGCTCCCAGGCTGCTGATTTAGACCTTGGGGGAGCTCTGGTTGGTTGGTATTGTTGCTTTCCTCATGGGGCCGCAAACCCTTTCAGCAACTTCAGTCTTCTCTCTAACTCTTCCATTGGGAACTCCTTGATCAGTTCAATGGTTAGCTGTGAGCATCCGCCTCTGTATAGGTTAGGCTCTGGCAGAGCCTCTAAGGAGACAGCTATATCAGACTCCTGTCAGCATGCACTTCCTGGCATCCACATCAGCACCTGCCTTTGGTTACTACACATGGGATGGATACCTAGGTGGAACAGTCTCTGCACAGCCCCTTTTCAGTTTCTGTCCCATACTTAGTCTCCATATTTGCTCCTGTGAGTATTTTGTTACTCCTTTTAAGGACTGAGGCACCCACACTTTGGTCTTTGGTCTTCATGAGCTTCATGTGGTCTGTGAGTTGTATCTTGGGTACTTCGAGCTTTTGGGCTAATATCCACTTATCAGTGAGTGCAAACCATGTGTGTTCTTTTGTGATTGGGTTACCTCATTCAGGATGATATTTTCTAGTTCTATTCATTTGCCTAAGAATTTCTCAAATTCACTGTTTTTAATAGCTGAGCAATACTCCATTATGTAAATGTACCACATTTTCTGTATCGATTCCTCTGTTGAAGGACATCTGGGTTCTTTCCAGCTTCTGGCTATTATAAATAAGGCTGCTGTGAACATAATAGAGCATGAGTCCTTGTTATATGTTGGAGCATCTTCTGGTTATATGCCCAGGAGTAGCATAGCTGGGTCCTCAGGTTGCTATGTCCAATTTTCTGAGGAACCGCCAGAGTGGTTGTACCAGCTTGCAATCCCATCAACAATGGAGCAGTGTTCCTCTTTCTCCACATCCTCTATTTGCTATCCATCTGCTATCACTTGAGTTTTTGATCTTAGCCACTCTGACTAGTTTGAGGTGGAATCTCAGGGTTGTTTTGATTTGCATTTCCCTGATGACTAAGGATGTGGAACATTTCTTTCTTTCTTTCTTTCTTTCTTTCTTTCTTTCTTTCTTTCTTTCTTTTTGTTTGTTTGTTTTGTTTTTCGAGACAGGGCTTCTCTGTGTAGCCCTGGCTGTCCTGGAACTCACCCTGTAGACCAGGCTGGCCTCGAACTCAGAAATCCGCCTGCCTCTGCCTCCCAAGTGCTGGGATTAAAGGCGTGCACCACCACTGCCTGGCTGGAACATTTCTTTAGGTGCTTCTCAGCCATTCAAGTTTCCTCAGTTGAGAATTCTTTGTTTAGCTCTGTACCCCATTTTTAATAGGGTTATTTGGTTGTCTGGAGTCTAATTTTTTTGAGTTCTTTGTATATCTTGGATATTAGCCTTCTATCAGATGTAGGATTGGTAAAGATCTTTTCCCAATCTTTTGGTTGCCGTTTTGTCCTATTGACAGTGGCCTTTGCTTTACAGAAGCTTTGCAATTTTATGAAGTCCCATTTGTCAATTCTTGATCTTAGAGCATAAGCCATTGGTGTTCTGTTCAGGAAATTTTCTTCTGTGCCCAAGAATTCAAGGCTATTCCCCAGTTTCTCTTTTATTAGTTTCAGTGTATCTGGTTTTATGTAGAGGTTCTTGATTCACTTGGACTTGAGCTTTGTATAAGGAGATAAGAATGGATCGATTTGCATTCTTCTACATGCTGACCTCCAGTTGAAACAGCACCATTTGCTGAAAATGCTGTCCTTTTTCCACTGGAAGATTTTAGCTCCTTTGTCAAAGATCAAGTGAACATAGGTGTGTGGGTTAATTTCTGGGTCTTCAATTCTATTCCATTGATCTTCCTTCCTGTTTCTGTTCTAATACCATGCAGCTTTTTATTACTACTGCTCTGTAGTGCAGCTTGAGGTCAGGGATGGTGATTCCCCCAGATGTTGTTCTTTATTGTTGAGAATAGTTTTTGCTATCCTGGGTTTTTTTTTATTCCAAATGAATTTGAGGATTGCTCTTTCTATCTCTATAAATAATTGAGTTGGACTTTTGTTGGGGATTGCATTGAATCTGTAGATTGCTTTTGGCAAGATGGCCATTTTTACTATATTAATCCTGCCAGTCCATGAGCATGGGAGATCTTTCCATCTTCTGAGATCTTCTTCCATTTCTTTATTCAGGGACTTGAAGTTCTTGTCATACGGATCTTTCACTTGCTTGGTTAGATTCACACCAAGGTATTTTATATTATCTGTGACTATTGTGAAGGGTGTCATTTCCCTAATTTCTTTCACAGCCTGTTTATCTTTTGAATAAAAAATGGCTTATGCCATAGAGCATGAGTCCTTGTTATATGTTGGAGCATCTTCTGGTTATATGCCCAGGAGTAGCATAGCTGGGTCCTCAGGTTGCTATGTCCAATTTTCTGAGGAACCGCCAGAGTGGTTGTACCAGCTTGCAATCCCATCAACAATGGAGCAGTGTTCCTCTTTCTCCACATCCTCTATTTGGAAGAGGAAGGCTACTGATTTGTTTGAATTAATTTTATATCTAGCCACTTTGCTGAAGTTGTTTATCAGGTTTAGGAGTTCTCTAGTGAAAGTTTTGGGGTCATTTAAGTATACTATCATATCATCTGCAAATAGTGATATTTCGACTTCTTCCTTTCCTATTTGTATTCCTTTGACTTCCTTTTGTTGTCTAATTGCTAGGACTTCCAGTACTATATTGAATAGGTAGGAAGAGAGTGGGCAGCCTTGTCTAGTCCCTAATTTTAGTGGGATTGCTTCAAGTTTCTCTCCATTTAGTTTGATGTTGGCTACTGGCTTGCTGTATATTTACTATGTTTAGGTATGGGCCTTGGATTCTTGTTCTTTCCAAGACTTTTACCATGAAGGGGTGTTGAATTTTTTCAAATGCTTTCTCAGCACCTAGTGAGTATCATGTGTTTTTTTTTTCTTTGAGTTTGTTTATATAGTGGATTATGTTGATGGATTTCCATATATTGAACCATTTCTGCATTTCTTGGCTAAAGCCTATTCCTGGGGTATCCAGGACTTGCTATGGTGGGAGAACTGGGTTCTGATGATACCAGGTAATCTTGGTTTCTGTTGCTTATGTTCTTGTGCTTGCCTTTTGCCATCTGGTTATCTCTAGTGCTGCCTGCACTCACTGTCTCTGACTGGAGCCTGTCTCTCTTGTTATCTTGATTGTGTCAGAACTCAGAGTCCAGCTGTCTATGTGATTGTGTGATCCTGGGTGAAAGAGCTCCTGGGACTCAGGCTGCCTCTTGGGTGTGTTAGAGCCACTGGGAGTTCAGCTTCCTCAACTGCTGTGAGTACAGTAGATCCTCCACTGCTCTGAGTACAGTGGTTCCCTTAGGATAGGTCAGGATATAGTGTCTTCATGGGAGCATACCAGCCAGGTGTCTGCCCCAGCAAAAAGGACCAAGCAAGGGGCAGAAAAGGAGTGGTATTTGGGATAGTGGGGTTTGGTGGATGATGGGTCCGGAGTGCCCCAGACTCCTGTTGCAGTTTTTTATATTTTTTTACTTTATATTTTTAGTGATTTGATTATTACGTGGCAAAGGGACTTTTTTTCCCAATCCATTTGGTATTTTGGATGCTTCTTGTACCTTAACAGGCATCTTCTTCTTTAGTTTAGGAAAATTTTCATTTATGATTTCATTGAAAATATTTTCTAGACCTTTGAGCTAATACTCTTCTTCTTCTGTTCCAATCACTTATAGTTTTTGCCTTTTCATTTGTTGCAGAATTCCTGGTTGTTTAGTACCAGGAAACTTTTAGAATCCACATTTTTTTGACCAATGTATTCATTTTTTTCTATTCATCTTTAATACCTGAGATTCTTTCTTCTTTTCCTGTTCTGTGGCTGGACCTTGCTTGCCTCTGTAGTTGTCAGTGTACAGGCAATTTCAGTGGGCTGCCCTTAGGGACTTAGCAACTGCTTAAGTCATTACCTGCCTCCATCACCTGCTTCTGTTGCCAGGTGTGCTTTATATACACGGACCACCAGCTACAGCAGATCTCTATTTTTGTTCCCTGTCTCTGTTCTCTGCACATGCCCCCTCTCTATTCCCCCTTTCTACCCTCATTGCTCTTTCTCTGCTCCCTGTCTGTCTTCCTGTCTACAGGTCTCCTCTCCTTTCCCCAAACAATTTCTTTTGTATCAGATCTGTTGCATGTTTTAATTTCTCAGGAACTGCTGTGATAGAATAGCTTGGCTTTCTTGTTGACATATTTTCCTGGCTGTTATTCATTATATTCCTATGTGGTGTCTAGGCATCTGTGTTTGAGGGGATTATTGGTCTAGGTATTGCTTTCTGAGTTTGTCTTGTTTGGGTTTGAGTTTTGTTCCTGGGTTACTGTTTGATGTCTGGATTTTCAGAGAGTTGTCAGTGCTGTCCCTTTTACTGACCTCTTTGGTGGGTATGTTCAAGAGGGAATGCTTACTAATGTTAAAAGCTGGGAGAAGAGGCAGGCAGGAAGAGATAATCTTAGCAATCCAGAAGGAGACATAGTCAGGGGACAGCTGCCTCTGGTGTTTAGTACAGTGCTAGGGGCAACTGTGAAAATTGCATCTGGGATAACAAATAGTGTGGTAGATCTATGGAAAGCTTACCTTCTCTCCTGGCAGGTAAAGCATGTGATTGAACAGGGTGTGTCTACCAAAGTGAGGGCTGAAACACAGGGATGAGGCAGGAAAGGAAGGGCAGCTGGGGATTGTCTGTGGTAGCTACAGGAGGCATGCACAGGGAGAGTTAACTTACACTGGTATTCTGTTCCAGTGGGAAGGACAACTGATGTTAGGGTCTTCAGTAACAGATAGTGAGGTAGGTCTTTGGACAGAGTACCTATTCTACTGGCAGGCATGACCTGTGGTTGAGCAGGAGTATCTCCCAATAATAAGAGGCTCAGGCACAAAGATAAGTTGGTAAAGCCAACCAATTCTGTTTTTGAGAGTGCACAAAGTCCACTTGAGCAAACTTCCTATGAAATAAGCCCCTTAATCAACAGCCAGTCAAGGTACAACAGTAGGGTCAAGCTACATATAGATAACTAATTAATATACCTTACAGAAAAAAAGTTAGCCTACCCATCACGGTTGTCAGATGGTTTTGCCCCCTTGTTTTGTTCTTGCAGAGTATGCCAGACATACAGTTTTTAAAATACTAAGTTGCTGACCTGTATGGAAATTCCTCAGTCTTGCTGTGACTACAATAAATACCCAGCACCCCTAGACTTGGTCTCTCAGTTTTGACCCAATGTGAGGCTTATTGTTGAGAGTCCTTGTTACTGAGCTCATAATAAAGACCTTTGTGTGTTTGCATTGCAATAGGTTCTTTGTTGGTATTTGAGGTCTCTGTCATTTGGGCATAACATTTTGATGCATTGACTGGAACCCCAAGACCCTCAGGACTCCCAACTGAGGGGTTGAAAGGCCAGCTATTAAGATGTGTCATTGTTGTTCTTTGTGTCAGTGGCTTGTCTGTCAGATTTGTGTCTGTGTGCCCTGTTTTTTTTTTTTTTAATTTTTCTTGATTATTCATGGAGGGAGATGACTAAAGTGAACTTGGAACCCCAGTACGTTGGATATGCTGGAGAGTCATACCCACAATGGGCTTGGAAGATGTTCCTGAGCCTGGTATAGGGTATGGTGTGCCTCTGGTCTTAATTTCTGGGAAGGTTAGAGTAGACTTGAAACCCTAGTATATGGCTCACACCTGCCATCCTGTCTTCATTGTCTCCTATATCTAAGTGGAGGAATCTGCTGAGTAACCTTTACCTCCCCCATTGTGGCTGTTCATTTTGTGTGTGGCACTTTATTATTCTGTGGCTGAGAGAGGAAATGAGACTTTCCACCCCAATTGATATAGTTACTTACCCCTCACCTTGGGTTTAATTCTTCTTACTAAGAGTACCTAGACACACTATATTGCTCATACCAGAGAGCTCTTTGAGACAGCATTCATGTCAAAATCAGGCTGCTGCTAAACCCCCAGACTCTCCCTACCCTGTTTTATAGGGTGGAAAAGATAAAGACCTCCTGATCCACCCTCTTCCCAGACCATATGTAACTTTGTAGTTTTGAACTCTGAGCTGTCATAAGATAGAAGGTTGTGCTTCATCCATCCCAATAAATTTAGCATATCTACCTTGGACCAGCAGTCTTGTCCTTTGGAGCAGTCATTTCCAGGTCTTTGGGGCAATGTGCTTCTCTGTCCACCTTCCAGCTGTTTTAGCTACCACTTCAGTTGCACTGGCACAGAAACCCAGGGTTAAAGACATCTCACCCGAGGCTAGCACATTCTCTGAGCTCCTCATTCCAGTGTATCCTTCCCTGCTCTGAGCCAGGTGCCCTCCCCATTTTGTCCTGGCTCAGCCACAACTCATCCTCCCTCATGTGGTGGCATGGCCTCTTGTAATTGGTATGTTTGGATCATTGGTTTTGTGTTTTTACAACTTTACTCATTTATTTTATCTCAGTGTCATAATTGTCTTCAGTTCTCAAGATTTCAGAGCTACAGTTATCTGAAAGAGCCTCAGTTGAGGGTGTGCCCTCATCAGAATGGCTGGGTGCTATGTCTGTGGGAGATAGTGATGATGATTGATTGGGAAGGCTCTTCCACTGAGGGTGGCAATGTTCCTTAGCACGTGGGCCTAGGCTGGAGAGAGCTAGCTGAGCCTGGGACAGTGACCAAGTAAGAGGGCAAACAAGAAAATAGTTTCTGCCCATCCCTTTTGCCTTCATATTCTAGCTTCACTTTCTATCCTAAGTTTCCAAAATAATTGACTGTCATCTAACAGATGGAAAACCACCATTTATTTTCTAAGATGCTTTTGCTCAAAAGATTCAATGACAGCAGTAGTGTGGCAAGTTAGAACAAAAAAGTTGTATTCAAAAAGTGATTTTGCTACTGGACTGAACCTGGGGATGATCTCTTTTGGAGGACTGTGGAAAATATCAGAAATTGAGATGACAAAAGTCAGAGAACAGTGTACATGGAAATTTCCAACAAAGTTAGTATATCTTCCTTGGACCAGCAGACTTGTCCTTTGGGGGCAGCCATTACCAGGTCCATGGGGGCAATTTGCTTCTCCCATAGGACCTAGAAGATTGGAATGTTGACAATAATGCAGACAGAGAAAGTCAAGGTTACAGTATTTCTGTGGAATATAGACTCTATGAAAAATTTACCTGGAGGTCATTTGTGTGATATTTTGGCCAAAAATCTTTCTTACTCTACTTATGTCTTGAGATATTGAATAGGGGGACAATTAAAAGCATCTACAGGGTTAGGCACATGCTCTCCTACTGTGGTCAGGCAAGGTAGCCAAGTTAGGGGAAGAGTTTGCACAGATAGGCAACACCTTGAGGGACATCTCCTGCTCCAGTTTTGGGGGACCCACGAGAAGACTGAGTAGAACATGTACTACATATATGGTGGGGTCCTTGGTCCATCCTGTGTATGCTATTTGGTTGGTGACTCAGTCTTTGAGTCTCCTAGAGTCCAGGTTAGTTGACTCTGATGGTTTTCTTGTGGACTTCCTGTCCCGCCAGGGCCCTCAATCCTATCTGCAACTCTTCCAAAATACTTCCTGAGCCCTGTTTAATGTTAGGCTGTGGGTCTCTGCATCTGTTTCAGTCAGGTGCTGGATGGAGACTCTCAGAGGACAGGTTTGCTGAGCTACTGTCTGCAAGTATAACGAAGTATCCTCAGTAATATCAGGGTGGAGCTTGCCCATGGGGTGAATCTGAAGATGGGCAGGGTATAATTTGGCCATTCCCTAAGTCTCTGTTCCATCTTTGTGCCTGCATTTCTTGTAGACAGGACAAATTTGGGGTGGAAAGGTTTTTGGTTTGGTTGGTTCCTTAACTCTACACTGCAGATCCTGCCTGGCTGGAGGATGTGGCCTGTTCAGGTTCCATATTTCACTGTTATGCATCTCTGCTAATATCACCCCCATAGCTTCCTTGATACCCTCCCATTTGTGGTTCCTGGGCACATTTTAAGATGCTCCCACCCTTCCAACCCTGCCAGCTGCAGATTTTGATTCATTTTCCTGGTCCTCTGACCCTCCCTTGTCTCTCACCACACCTGAACCTGACTGCTTCCCCTTCCCCTTACTCATTCACTGTCCCATCCAGTTCTCTCTCTTCCATCTGCCTTCTATGACTGTTTTATTCTGCCTTCTAAGTGAGATTCAACCATTCTCATTTGGGCCTTCTTGTTTAGCTTCTTCGGGTCTATGGAGTGTAGTGTGGATGTCCTGTACTTTATGGTTACTATTCACTTGTAAGTGAGTACATACATGCATGTCCATTTGGGTCTGGGTTGCCTTACTCAGGATGATAGTTTCTAGTTGTATCCATTTGCTTACATAATTCATGATGTCCTTGTTTTTAATAGCTGAATAGTATACCATTTTGTAAATGAATCACGTTTTCTGTATCCATATTTCAGTTCAGGGTCATCTGGATTCTTTCCAGTTTCAAGCTGTTATAAATAAAACAGCTATGAACTTAAGGGAACACATACCATTGTAGGTATATACCTAAGAAGGTACTCTAAGTATAACACTTCCTCCTGCTGAGTCTTAGATTAATGGAAGGAGAAGACAAAGTATTTCCTAGTCCCAGGAAGGAACTTTAAATAAAACCTGCTTCAACTGTGGTGCAAGTGAGGCAGGGTCCATCTGTTGTTAGAAACATTCTCGTTTTTGTCTAAAAACACATGTTTACCACCTAAGATCTTTAAAGCTAAGTATATATAGGAACACTAAACGTAACCTTCCTCTGCTTATTAGCACAGAGAGTAACTAACACACGGGCATGCCCATTATACTCTTTTTTGTGTATCATCTAATTTAAAGTACTTTTCTTCCAGCTATAATGAATTGTACTGTTTTCTCTGAAATGTTTCTGTGAAAATACAGAAAAGTAAAATGTTCTGGGTTCCTGTTCCCTACAAAAAGCAATTACAAATCAGAATATACTGAATGTTTTGAAGATGACATCTATTGTGAGAAACATTCTTGTTGTCTTCTTAAACACACACGTTTACTGCCTACCATGTTTAGGGATCACTAAACACAACACTCTTCTGGATATTTGCACATGGATCTGCATAGAGAGTAATAACCAAGTATTCACACCGTACCAGCTAAGGCTATGGTTAGGACTAGGGATAGGGATGTGATAGGGAATGAGAGGAGGGTAAGGGTTCAGGTTCGGGTTCCACATTAGGATTATGGTTAGCATTAGGGCTAGGGCTTGGGCTTGGGCTAGTGTTAGGGGTTTGGTTTAGGTTTCGAGTTATTGTTAGGGTTAAGATTAGGGTATGGTTAGGGTTTGGTTTTATGGCAAGGGCTAAGGATAGGCGTAGAAATAGAGTTAGGGTTAGGGTTAGGCTCTGGGCTAGTTCCAGGGCCAGCACCACGGCCAGGGTTAGGGTTTGGGATAGTACTATGGCTAGGCCTAGGTCTGTGGCTAGGGCTAGGGTTAAGGTAACTGTTAGGGTTAATTTTAGTGTTAGGGGATTTAGGGTTAAGTTTAGGGCTAGGGCTAAGGCTAGGGCTTGGCTTAGGTTTAGGGTTTTGGGTTAGGGTTAGGGTTAGGGTTAGGTTTTGACCTAGTGATAGGACTAGGGCTAAGGCTAGGGTTAAGGTTAGGGTTAGGGCTTGGGATAGGGATAGGTCTTGGGCTACAGATAAGGCAAGGATTAGTGTCAGGTTATGGTTATAAACAGTGTTAGGGTTAGGGCTTGGGTTAAGGATAGGGAAAGGGATTGGATAGGGTTAGGTTTTATGTTAGAGCTAGGGATAGGTATAGGTTCAGGGTTAGGGTTAGGGTTAGGGCAACAGCTAAAAGGGTTAGGGTTTGGACTGTGGTCTCTTCTTAAAAACACGTTTAATGCCTATCATAATCTAGTTGTATCTGGGAATACTAAAGAGAACATGCTTCTGGTAGTTATCACAGAGAGTAACACACAGGCATGCATGTTTTACTGTCTTTTCTGTAGCGTCTTTTTAAAAGTTATTTTCTTTTAGCTAAAATGAATTTTCCTATGTTCTGGAAAATGTTTCTGTGAAAATACAGGAAGGTAATGACAGACTGTGCTCTCCTATAAAAATAAAGCAATTCCATAGCAAAGCTTACTGAATGCATTTAGCAAATGATTTTTTAAAAATTTTCATGTTCTCTTCTTTTTTAAAAAATTGGATATTTTCTTTATTTACATTTCAAATGTTATCCCCTTTCCTGGTTTTCCCTCTGCAGACCCCCTCTCCCGTCCCCCTTTATCCTGCCTCTATGAGGGTGCTTCCCCATTCACCCACCCACTCCCGCTTCATTGCCCTAGCATTTCTCTACATTGAGGTGTCAAACCTTCACAGGACCACAGGCCTCCCGTCCCATTGATGCCAGATAAGGCCCCTTAAGCTCCTTTAGTCCTTCTTCTAATGCCTCCATTGGGGTCCCTGTGGAGAGCTTTTGGGGCTGTTTGGCAGGATTCTGACTTTGGCCTAGGACAAGGAAATGGGCTTTAGGCAGAAATCTGACATTGGGCCAAGACAAGTAAGTTCAGGCAGGAATCTAATTTTAGGCTAGAACAGAGAAGTAAGTTCTGGCAGGAATCTAATTTTAGGCTAAAACAGAGAAGTAATTTTAGTCAGGAATCCAAGTCTTAGGCTAGAACAAAGAAGTAGGCCTCAGGCATGAATATGACTGTGGGCTAGGACAGGAAAGTAGGCTCAGATATTTTTGTCATCCGATGAGCCTTTAGAAACAGCAAAAGTGATGGGGGTGTGTGTGATCACAGGAGTTTGTACATTGCCTTGTTTGTTCCTTGACTGTTTGTATCTATTGTATTGTTGGTTCCTCAACCTAGAACTGACCTAAATACTTGCATGTAATTAAAAGGGTTTAAAAGAAAAGTGAGAATATACAAACCCGCCTCAGCCTTCAGTCTCAGAACTGGCTGGGGTCAGGCTGTAATTCTGTCTAATCGTCTGTTTTCTTTTAAGCCTCACTCCTGCGCTGGAGAACCTGTTGACTGAGTGGGCTTGGTCAGGTCCCTGTGCTCAGTCCAGTGGTTGGCTGGGGGCATCTTCTTGTCTATTGGTCAGGATCTGGCAGAGCCTCTCAGGAGATAGCTGTATCAGGCTTCTGTCTGCAAGCACTTCTTGGCATCTGCAATAGTGCCTGGGTTTGTGTCTGTATGTGGGATGGATCCCCAGGTAGGGCAGTCTCTGGATGGCCTTTCCTTCAGTCTTCTCTACCCTTTGTCAATGTATTTCCTTTAGACAGGAAACAATTCTGGGTTAAAATTTTGGAGATGGGTGGGTGACCCCATCCCAAAACAGGAGGCAATGCCTAACCTCTGGATATGGTCTTGACAGGTTCTCCCTCCCCTTTGTGGGGGATTTCAGCTAATGTTATCCCAGTGGGGTTCTGGGAGGCTCTTGCTTTCCTAGTATCTGGGATTTTCTGGCTGCTAACCCCGCTCCCCATCCCCTATTGCTACTCACCTCTGTTCAATTTCCTGTCCCTCTGTACATCTCCTCCCATACCTGATTCTTCCCCTCTTCCACCCCTCTTCCCTTCCTCCTAAGTCCCTTCTACCCTCTACCTCCCTTGATTATTTTGTCCCCACTTTTAAGTAGGACTGAATCATCCACTCTTTGGTCATCCTTCCTCTTGAGCTTCATGTGGCCCATGAGTTGTATCGTGGATATTCCATGCTATTTGCCTAATATCCACTTATCAGTGAGTACATACTATGTGTGTTCTTTTGTGACTGAGTTACCTCACTCAGGATATTTTCTAGATCATCTATTTGCCTGAAAATTTTATAGTCATTGTTTTTACTAGCTGAGTAGTATTCCATTGTGTAAATACCACATTTTCTGTATCCATTCCTCTACTGAGGGACATCTGGGTTGTTTCCAGCTTATGGCTATTGTAAATATGGCTGCTATGAACATAGTGGTGCATGTGTCCTTATTACATTTTCTGGGTATATGCCCAGGAGTGGTATAGCTGGGTCCTCGGGTAGCACTGTCCAGTTTTCTGAGGAACTGCCAGAATTAGTTCCAGAGTGGTTGTACCAGCTTGCAATCCTACCAACAATGGAGGAATGTTCCTCTTCACATCCTCACCAGCATCTGCTGTCACTTGAGTTTTTGATCTTATCCATTCTGACTGGTGTGAGGTGGAATCTCAAGGTTGTTTTGATTTTCATTTCCCTGATGATTAAGGATGTTGAACATTTCTTTAGGTGCTTCTCGGCCATTCAAGTTTCCTTAGTTGAGAATTCTTTGTTTAGCTCTGTTCCCCATTTTTAATAGGGTTACTTGGTTCTCTGTAGTCTACCTTCTTGAGTATTTTGTATATATTGGATATTAACCCTCTATCAGATGTAGGATTGGTAAAGAACTTTTTCCAATCTTTTGGTTGCCGTTTTGTCCTATTGACAGTGTCCTTTGCCTTACAGAAGATCTTCAATATTGTGAGGTCTATGTCTTTTTATTGGGAATTTGAATCCACTGATGTTAAGAGATATTAAGGGAAAGTGATTGTTGCTTCCTGTTATTTTTGTTGTTAGAGGTGGAATTTATTTTTGTGGCTATCTTCTTTTGGGTTTGTTGAAAGATTACTTTCTTGCTTTTTCCTAGGGTGTAGTTTTCCTCCTCATGTTGGAGTTTTCCATCTATTATTTTTTGTAGTGCTGGATTCATGGAGAGATATTGTGTAAATTTGGTTTTGTCATGAAATATCTTGGTTTTCCCATCTATGGTAGTTGAGAGTTTTGCTGGGTATATTAGTCTGTGCGAGCATTTGTGTTCTCTTAGGGTCATTATGACATCTGCCCTGGATCTTCTAGCTTTTGTAGTCTCTGATGAAAAGTCTGGTGTAATTCTGATAGGTCTGCCTTTATATGTTACTTGACATTTTCCCTTACTGCTTTTAATATTCTTTCTTTGTTTTGTGCATTTTATGTTTTGACTATTATGTGACAGGAGGAATTTCTTTTCTGGTCCAATCTATTTGTATGTTTATGGGCATCTTTTTCTTTAGGTTATGGAAGTTTTCTTCTATAATCTTGTTGAAGATATTTACTGGCCCTTCAAGTTGGGAATCTGCACTCTCTTCTATACCTATTATTGTTAGGTTTCATCTTCTAATTGTGTTCTGAGTTTCTGGATGTTTTGGGTTAGGAGCTTTTTGCATTTTCTTTGACTGTTGTGTCAATGTTTTCTACAGTATCTTCTGCACCTGAGATTCTTTCTTATATCTCTTGTATTCTATGAGTGATGCTTGTGTCTGTGACTCCTGATCTTTTTCTAGGTTTTTATCTCTAGGGTTGTCTCCCTTTGTGATTTCTTTATTGTTTCTATTTCCATTTTTAGATCCTGGGTGGTTTTGTTTAATTCCTTCACCTGTTTGGTTGTTTTCCTGTAATTCTTTAAGGGATTTATTTTTGTGTTTCTTCTTTAAGGGTTTATACCTGTTTACCCGTGTTCCCCTGTGTTTCTTTAAGGGAGTCATTTATGTCCTTCTTAAAGTCCTCTATCATCATCCTGAGATGTGATTTTAAATCAGAGTCTTGCTCTTCTGGTGTTTTGGGTATCCAGGGCTTGCTGTGTTGGTAGAACTGGGTTCTCATGATGCCAAGTAGCCTTGGTTTTTGTTGCTTATGTTCTTGTCTTTGCCTCTCACCATCTGGTTATATCTGCTGTTAGCTTGTCTTGCTGTCTCTGACTGTGGTTTGTCCTTCCTGCAAGCCTGTGTGTCAGTACTCCTTAGAGACCAGTTCTCTCCAGAATGAATTTGGGTATGGAGAGCTGTGACACAGGATCACTCTGGGATGCAGATGGAAACTGGAAAGATCCTGTCCCTGGCTGTTCTTTGGTTCCTGTGTCCTGATGGCTCTGGGTGGGTCCTTCTTGGGCCAGGAATTTGAGCAGAAGTGGTGGTCTTATGTGTGCTCACAGGTATGTCAGCACTTCTTGTAGACCAGCTCTCTCCTGACAGTATTTAGGTATGGAGCACTGTGTCTCAGGATCAGCTCTGGGTGCAGATGGAAACTGGAAGGATCCTGTCCCAGGCTGCTCTTCCGTTCCTGTGTCCTGCAGGCTCCAGGCAGATCCTTCAGAGCAGAAATGGTGGTCTTACCTGTGCTCACAAGTGTGTCAACATTCCTGGCACACCAGCTCTCTCCCAGTGGTATTTGTGTATGGAGAGTTGTGGCACAGGGTCAGCTCTGGGTACCTACAGAAACCAGAAGGGTGATAGAGGTCTTAAAAGAGTATATAATAAATTCCCTCAAAGAAATACAGAAAAAACCCCATAATCAAACAGGTAGAAGTCCCTTTTTTTTTTTTTTTTTTTTTTTTTTTTTTTTTTTTTTTTTTTTTTTTTTTTTTTTTTTTTGGTTTTTCGAGACAGGGTTTCTCTGTATAGCCCTGGCTGTCCTGGAACTCACTCTGTAGACCAGGTTGGCCTGGAACTCAGAAATCTGCCTGCCTCTGCCTCCCAAGTGCTGGGATTAAAGGCATGCGCCACCACTGCCCGGCGTAGAAGTCCTTAAAGAGGAAACAAATACAAGAAAATGCAGTCACAAAGGCAAAGAAATGAATAAAACAGTCCAAGACCTAAATATAGAAATAGATGCAATAAAGAAATCACAAATGCAGGCAATCCTGGAGATAGAAAACCTAGGAAATGAGACAGGAACTACAGAGACAAGCATTATCAGTAGAATACAAGAGATGGAGGAGAGAATCTTAGGAATAGAAGATACAATAAAAGAAATGGATATATAGGTGAAATAAAAGGCCAAATGTAAAAGTTTCCTAACACAAAACATCCAGGAAATTTGGGATACTAAAAAGAAAAAAACCTAAGAATCATAAGAAAAGAAGAGAGTGAAAATTCCCATTTCAAAGAGATGGAAACCATCAGCAACAAATCATAGTAGAAAACTTTTCTAACCTAAAGAAAGAGATGACTATAAGCATGAGACTCTTAAAAAACACCAAATAAGTTGGAACAAATATGAAAATATTCCTTCTACACAATAATCTAAACAATAAATGTACAGAAGAAAAGAATGTTATACTTTGCAAGGGAAAAAAGGCCAAGTAACATATAAAGGCAGACCTATCAAAATTACACCTATCTTCTCAGCAGAGGAGTGGATCAACCTGAGCTTAGAGTGCTACAGAGAGCAGATCTGGAGAAGTAACACTGGCCCTTTAGAGAAGCCCTGAAGATCATGTGTGGATCCCAGACATTGAAACAGGAAGCTGTAAGGTTGACGTTGCCTTGGAGACCCCAAGATACTCAAGATGCCAGAGCGTTGGGCTATCTGCTCAGGAAAGCTGCTAACAGGGAGTGGAACCAGCCCAGGAGAAAGAAGTTTGTTGAAGTTAACAAAGATGAAAAAGGAGTTGGAGGTCTGAAGACCACTTGGACATCAGACATGGAGATGCAGAGTTTGGAGTTTGCCCAGCTGGTTTCCTGTCTTGCTTTGGAGATTACAGTTAAGTGATTGTATAAACCTCAGAAGAGACCTTGAACCTTGGACTTTTAATGTTGTTAAGACTGCTATAGACTATGGAGACTCTGGAATAACAACCATGTATAGCTTCAGTTTTATGAGATCTAACTCACTTTTCTGGCCCCTGCAAGTACCAGTCATGCATGTGATACATAGACATACATGCAAGAAAAACAGCTATATACATAAAATAAGCAAGTAAATATTTTCTCTCCAAAGTTGATTTGGTCAGGTTATATTTGCACATGAATAAATAGAATGGAATTATGATATAAATTAGTATGAGAGAAGTGAGACCAGTGGTAGCAGGAATGTGAATTTGTGGTTATTTATGCCTTTAAAAATTTTTGTTAGAGGGTGGTGAGGGGGTTTGGGAAACTGGGCTATAAGTGCCATTGAATGCTGAGATTTCAAGGGTCTGTTCTTGTCAAAAGTGGAGGCATGGTGTGAGAATCACTTTGTGCTCACACTTTGGGGTACATGTGTGTACATCATAGACACAATAATGTCAAGTATTTGTTCCAGAGCTACTGTGACAAGTAGCTTTAACATGCATCATCTAGGTGTTAAAAACCAGTCCTCTGAGAAGCAGTGTTTTCATATACTTATAGCTGAATATCTTCCCACTACATTTGTATAAAGCTCAGCAATTGGGCTGTAGGCAAAGTGAGGAGTCAGAAGGAGAGGAAAAGGAGAAGGAAGAAGAGAGAGAGATGTAGGAGCCATGGAGAACCATGCTTGAATCCAGGACGGTCCTGGGTAATGATTTATATCTTAAGGTTAGATATTGGGAAACAACTCTAATTGCGTGGGCAAATTGTTAATTGAGCATTACTAAATATGTAAAGCCATTGGATACACAATTAAGCCTTAGAGTCTCATTTCTACTGGGTACTGCATGGATGGTGGGTATTTTCTGGGGTTTAGCCAGGCTTTGTAGAGACAGCGTGGTAAATTGGCAGAGCCATTTCCCATGCTGGTGTCTTGTGGGTGACAGGGCCAATGCTTTTGGCTGGCATGAGCCTTGGTTAGAGTTGAGCAGTGGGGAGAGCATGCTGCCATTCTGGGCCTGAAGCCTTGTCTAATCGGGAACATGGAGGCCCCATAAGTACAAGCCAGATCGGGCTCCACCATTTTAAATATTAACCACAACATTTACTCAGGGGTCTACCTGTTCAGAACCATCGTGTACTTTTTTTTTTTGCCTCCCACAACTACTTTCCCAAGATATCACTAAGAGAATGGACTGACTTGTCTCATTAATCATCAATCAATCATCAATCAAGAAAATATCCAACAAATTAGCCAAATCTTATGGATGCATTTTCTCAGTTGAAGTTCTCTTTTCCCAATTGTCTTTAGTTCATATCAACTTTGGAAAAAAAAAAAAAGACATGATCCGCCATAGGACACATATACATATATGAATAAGTAAGGTTATATAAACTGGCATTTTATTTTTAATGCTTTATGTTTATCGTATTCCACTAAATGTGTTAAAATTTATTTTGCATTGGAAATGAGTTCTCGAAGTACTTCTTTTTAAAATATTTTATTTATTTATTCACTTTATATCCCAGTATGAGCCTTTCCAGTAATCCCTCACACAGAACCTCCATCCACTTCTCCTTTGAGAAGAGGAAGCCCTTTCTAGGTATCACCTACCCACTGATGGCACATCAGGTCACTGTAGGACTAGGCACATCCTCTCCCACTGAGGCCAGACAAGCCAGTCCATTTAGGGAAACAGGATCCACAGGCAGGTAGGCAAGAGATTTAGGGAGAGCCCCTGCTCCTGTTGTTGGAGACCAAGCTGCTCATCTGCTACATAAGTGCAGGAGGCCTAGGTTTAGCCTGTGCTTTCTCTTTCCTTGGTGATTCAGTCACTAGGAGCCACCAAAGGTCCGGGTTAGTTAACTGTTCATCTTCCTTTGGAGTCCCTGTCCTCTTTGGCTCCCACAATCCTTCCCATAAGTCTTCTGTAAGACTTCATGAGCTCCATCTAAATTTTGGTTGCAGGCCTTTTCGTCGCTTTTTCATTGGCTGCTGGATGGAGCCTCTCAGAGGACAGTTTCCTATTTGCAAGCATAACAGAGTATCATTAATAGTGTCAGGGTTTGGTTCTTGCCCATGGGGTGTGTCTCAATTTGGGGCAGTCATTGGCTGGCCATTTCTCCCTCTCTGCTCTTTGTTCCTGCACATGTTGTAGGCAGGACACATTTTGGCTCAAAGGTTTTGTGGGTGGGTTGCTGTCGTTGTCCTTTCACTGGGAGTCCTGCCTAGCTACAGGAAGTGGTCACTTCCAGATCTGTATCCTTCAAAGCTGGAAGTCTCAGACAGATTAATCCCCATAGATTCTCTGGAGCCTTCCCCATCCCAAGTCTCTGGCACATCCTAGAAATTTCTGCTATGTCAATTTCCCTTCTCTCTCCAATGCTCTCCTTATATCTGATCCCATCTGCCTCACTCTTCTTCCCTCCCCTCTCCCACTCAGTCCCTTCCTTCAATCTGCTTCCAATATCTATTTTGTTTCTCCATCCAAGATAGATTCAACCATCCTCTTGGAACCTCCTTTTTTATTTGGATTCCTTGGGTCTGTGAAATAGAATGTGGGTATCCTTTATTTTATGGTTAATATCTACTTTAAGTGTGTACATACCATGTATGTACTTTTGTGTCTGGGTTACCTCACTCAGGATGATATTTTCTAGTTCCATCCAGTTGACTGTAAAATTGACAATGTCCTTGTATTAAATGGCCAAGTAGTATTCCATTGTGTAAATGAACCACATTTTCTTTATCCATTCTACAGTTGAGGGACATCTGCTTTGTTTCCAGATTTGGGCTATTATGAATAAAGCTGCTATGAACATAGATGAGCAAGTGTCCTTGTGGAATGGTGAAGTATCATTTGGGTATATGGCCAGAAGTGGTATAGCTGAGTCTTGAGGTACCATTATTCCCCAAACTTCTCAAAAACCACAAAGTTAATTTTTAGAGTACTTGTACAAGTTTACATTCCCACCAGCAGTGGAGAAGTGTTTGTCTTTCTCCACATCATTGCCAGCATGTCCTTTCCCTTGAATTTTTTGATCTTAACCATTCTGATGGGTATGAGATAAAATCTCAGAGCCATTTTGACTTGCCTTTTCCTGATGACTAAAGAACTCCAACATTTCTTTAGGTGTCAATATTCCTTTGTTGAATTGTTTGTTTAGCTCTGTACTCCATTTTTCATAGGATTATTTTGTTTTTTGGTGTCTAACTTTTTGAGTTCTTTATATATTTTCTGTATTTGCCTTCTGTTAGATGTAGGATTAGTGTAGATCTGTAGGCTACCACTTTGTTCTAATGACAGTGTCTTTTGAGTTACAGGAGTGTTTCAGTTTCATGAGGTCCCATTTATTAATTGTTGACCGTAGTGCCTGAGCCACTGATGTTATGTTCAGGAAGTTGTCTCCTGTGCTTAGGACTTCAAGGGTGTACCCACTTTCTGTTCTATTGGATTTAGTGTATGTGGTTTTACATTGAGGGTTTTGGTTCATTTCGACTTGAGTTTTGTGCAGCATGATAAATATGGATCTCTTTGCAGTCTTCTACATACAGATATCCAGTTAGATCAGCATTGTTTGTTGACAGTGTTCTCCCTTTTTCATTGTATAGATTTGGATTCTTTGTCAAAAATCAAGTGTCCATAGGTGTGTGGGCTTATATCTGGTCTTTCATTCAATTCCATAGATCAATCTGTCTGTTTCTGTACCAATATTATACAGTTTTTATTACTATTGCTGTTAATACAGCTTGAAGTCATGAACAATTATACCTCTAAAAATTCAGTATTGTTTTATCTATCCTTTTTGTGCATAAATAACTTTCAATATCTGTAAAGAATTGTGTTGGAATTTTGATGGGGATTGTATTAAATGTGTAGATTACTTTTGGTAAGATGCCACTTTCACTCTGTTAATCCTACCAATACATGAACATGGGAGATATTTCCATCTTATGATATTTTCCTCTTCAGAAATTTGAAGTTCTTGTCATACCAGTCTTGTACTTACTTGGTTAGAGTTACACCAAAAAGTTTTTGCTTTATTTGTGGCTATTGTGAAGAGTATTGTCTTCCCTGACTTCTTTCTCAGCTCATTGAGTACATGTAAAGAGCACCAGTGATTTCTTTGAGTTAATTCTGTATCCAGCCACTTTTTGATTCTTAATCAAAGGCAATAATCAAGATTTATTTCCATAAGTGTACATCATGTAGGCAGATGAATTTGTATGATAGTAAAAATAGTTTTGTGTAATTTTCCAAAATATTTGGGTTAAGTTTATTTTTCACAGAGAAAATTACTAGAGATGAACTAACCACCCATAGTATTATCTATAACACATGTAATATTGATGTGTATATAATAAATAAGCTACTATAATATGTCCTTTCCAAACTATGTAAAGAACTAAGCAAAGAAAGAAATGTAACATTAACTTCAGCAAGGCAGAAATAATATTATCTTAGATTATAAATTCTGAGTGGAGATCATATTATGGAAACTGGAGGGAATGCTGTGGTCTGCATGGTCAGACAAGGCAAAAGTTAGACTCTCAATATTTGTTCATAGTAAGTAACCATAAGAAGTTGCTCCAAGGAAATGCAACCCTGAGATACCACCTCACACCAGTCAGAATGGCTAAGATCAAAGACTCAGGTGATAGTAGATGCTGGAGAGGATGTGGAGAAAGAAGAACACTCCTCCATTGTTGGTGGGATTGCAAGCTGGTACAACCACTCTGGAAATCAGTCTGGCGGTTCCTCAGAAAATAGGACATAGCATTACCTGAGGATCCAGCTATACCACTTCTGGGCATATACCCAGAAGATGCTCCAACATATAACAAGGACATATGCTCCACTATGTTCATAGCAGCCTTATTTATAATAACCAGAAGCTAGGAAGAACCCATATGCCCTTCAACAGAGGAATGGATACAAAAAAATGTGGTACATTTACCCAATGGAGTATTACTCAGCTATTAAAAATAATGAATTTGAGAAATTCTTAGGTAAATGGATGGAACTAGAAAATATCATCCTGAGTGAGGTAACCCAATCACAAAAGAACACTCATAGTATTTACTCACTGATAAGCAGATATTAGTCCAAAAGCTTGGAATAGCCAAGACTCAACTCACAGACCACATGAAGCTCATGAAGAAGGAAGACCAAGTGTGGATGCCCCAGTCCTACTTAGAAGGAGTAACAAAAATACTCAAGGGAGCAAATATAGAGACAAAATGTGGGACAGAACCTGAAGGAGGGGCCATCTGGAGACTATTCCACCTGGGTATCCATCCCATGTATAGTCACCAAAGGTAGACACTAAAGTGGATGGCAGGAAGTGCATGCTGACAAGAGCCTGATATAGCTGTCTACTTAGAGGTCTGCCAGAGTCTGACATATTCAGAGGCAGATGCTCACAGCTAACCACTGATCTGATCAAGTGTTTCCCAATGGAGAAGTTAGAAGACTGAAGGAGCAGAAAGGGTATGTGGCCCCATGAGGAGAGCAACAATACCAACCAACCAGAGCTCCCCAGGGTCTAAACCACTAGCCTGTGAGCACATAGGGAGGGACCCATGACTCCATCTGTACATGTAGGGGAGGATGGCCTTGTTGGGCATAACTGGAAGAGGAGATCCTTGGTCCCATGAAGGCTGAACACTGAGTGCGGGGGAATTCAAGGGTAGGGAGGTGGGAGTGGGGGGGTAGGTGGGGGTACATCCTCATAAAAGCATGAGGAGGGGGGACGGGGTAGGGGGTTCCTGGGTAGTGGGGGGAATGGGGGTAAGGGTATAAAATCTGAAATGTAAATATAATATCCAATAAAAAAAGAAGTTGCTCCAAATAAAGTGGTAGTAGTTTAAACTAAGTGCTGGAAATATTAGGAAATAAAATGACAAGTTGTGGATGAGATGCCAAAATGGACATATGGTAGACTCCATAGATCATGAGAGATGTATCAATGGGGTAATTTTGTACAACTAAGACTTCTACACTTGCAGTACTTTGAAATGTGTACACCAGAAAACTGAAGAAGTTGGCTCTAACTCAAGTGATGTAATGGATTTGATAGGGAGTGTGAGGACAAGCAGGAAAAAAGAAGGAACTTCCTTCTTATGTGTTCTTATGTGTCAGCAGGTGGTGTGTTTCAGATTAAAGTTGGGTCTTTCCCCCATCTGTAAATATATATATCAAAGGTTTATACTCTCAGTTTAAAGATCCAGATTGAAAGTGAGTGTTGCATCATATCAAAACTTGTGGGACTCACTGAAAGCAGTACTAAGAGGAAAAATCATAGCTCTAAGTGCTCACAAAGAGAAATTGGAAAGAGCACACATTAACAACTTGACAGCAAACCTGAAATTGTTAGAACAAATAGAAGCTAATATACCCAAGAGGAGTAGACAGCAGGAAATAATCAAACTCAGGGCTGAAATCAACCAAGCTGAAACAAAAAGAACTATACAAAATATCAACAAAACCAGGAGCTGATAGACAAACAAGATAGACAAACCCTTAGCCAGAATAACCAAAGGGCGCAGAGACAGTATTCAAATTAATAAAATCAGGACTGAAAAGGGAGACATAACAACAGAAACAGAGGAAATTAAAAAAAATCATCAGATCCTACTACAAAGGCCTATACTCAACAAAATTGGAAAATCTGGATGAAATGGACAATTTTCTAGATAGATACCAGGTACCAAAGTTAAAGGAGGAGCAGATAAACCATCTGAACAGTCACATAATTCCTAAAGAAATAGACACAGTCATTAAAAATCTTCCCACCAAAAAATGTCCAGGGCCAGATGGTTTCAGCGCAGAATTCTTTCAGACCTTCAAGGAAGACCTAATACCAATCCTCTTCAAGCTATTCCATCGAATAGAAACAGAAGGAACACTACCCATTTCGTTCTATGAAGCTACCATTACACTCATACCTAAACCACAGAAAGACCCAACAAAGAAAGAGAACTATAGACCAATCTCTCTTATGAATATTGATGCAAAAATACTCAATAAAATTCTCGCAAACCGAATCCAACAACACATCAAAACAATTATTCATCAAGATCAAGTAGGCTTTATCCCAGGAATGCAGGGATGGTTCAATATTTGGAAATCCATCAACGTAATCCACTACATAAATAAACTCAAAGAAAAAAACCACATGGTCATCTCACTAGACGATGAGAAAGCATTTGACAAAATTCAACACCCCTTCATGTTAAAAGTCTTGGAAAGATCAGGAATTCAAGGCCCATACCTAAACATAGTAAAAGCAATGTACAGTAAGCCAGTAGCCAACATCAAACTAAATGGAGAGAAACTTGAAGCAATCCCACTAAGATCAGAGACTAGACAAGGCTGCCCACTCTCACCTTACCTATTCAATATAGTACTGGAAGTCCTAGCTAGAGCAATTAGAGAAAGTCAAAGGGATACAGATAGGAAAGGAAGAAGTCAAAATTTCACTATTTGCAGATGATATGATAGTATACTTAAGTGACCCTAAAACTTCCACCAGAGAACTCCTAAACCTGATAAACAACTTTAGCAACGTGGCTGGATATAAAATCAACTCAAACAAATCAGTAGCCTTCCTCTATTCAAAGGATAAACAGGCTGAGAAAGAAATTAGGGAAATGACACCCTTCACAATAGCCACAAATAAAATAAAATATCTTGGAGTGAATCTAACCAAGCAAGTGAAAGATCTGTATGACAAGAACTTCAAGTCTCTGAAGAAAGAAATTGTAGATCTCAGAAGATGGAAAGATCTCCCATGCTCCTGGATTGGCAGGATTAACTTAGTAAAAATGGCCATCCTGCCAAAAGCAATCTACAGATTCAATGCAATACTCATCAAAATTCCAAATCAATTCTTCATAGAGATAGAAAGAGCAATCTACAAATTCATTTGGAATAACAAAAAACCTAGGATAGCGAGAACTATTCTCAACAATAAAAAGAACTTCTGGGGGAATCACCATCCCTGACCTCAAACTGTACTACAGAGGAGTAGTGATAAAAACTGCATGGTATTGGTACAGAGACAGACAGGAAGATCAATGGAATAGAATTGAAGACCCAGAAATGAACCCGCACACCTATGGTCACTTGATCTTTGGCAAGGAAGCTAAAACCATCCAGTGGAAAAAGGACAGCATTTTTAACAAGTGGTGCTGGCTCAACTGGAGGTCAACATGTAGAAGGATGCAAATTAATCCATTCTTATCCCCTTGTACAAAGCTCAACTCCAAGTGGATAAAGGACCTTCACATAAAGCCAGATACACTGAAACTAATAGAAGAGAAGTTGGGGAAGACCCTTGAATACCTAGGCACAGGGGAAAAGTTCCTGAACAGAACACCAATGGCTTATGCTCTAAGATCAAGAATCGACAAATGGGACCTCATCAAATTGCAAAGCTTCTATAAGGCAAAGGACACTGTCAACAAGACAAAATGGCAACAACAGATTTGGAAAAGATCATTACCAATCCTACATCAGATAGAGGGCTAATATCGAATATATACAAAGAACTCAAGAAATTAGACACCAAACAACAAAATAACTCCATTAAAAATGGGGTACAGAGCTAAACAAAGAATTCTCAACTGAGGAAACACTAATGGCTGAGAAGCACCTTAAGAAATGTTCAACATCCTTAGTCATCAGGGAAATGCAAATCAAAACAACACTGAGATACCACCTGCCACCAGTCAGAATAGCTAAGATCAAAAATTCAGGATTTAGTAGATGCTGGTGAGGATGTGAAGAAAGAGGAACACTCCTGCATTGTTGGTGGGGTTGCAAGCTGGTACAACCACTTTGGAAGTCAGTCTGGCGGTTCCTCAGAAAATTGGACATAGCACTACCTGAGGACCCAGCTATACCACTTCTGGGCATATACCTAGAAAATGCCCCAACATATAACAAAGACATATGCTCCACTATGTTCATAGCAGCCTTATTTATAATAGCCAAAAGCTGGAAAGATCCCAGATGCCCTTTAACAGAGGAATGGTTACAAAAAATGTGGTACATTTACCCAATGGAGTATTACTCAGCTATTAAAAATAATGAATTTGAGAAATTCTTAGGTAAATGGATGGAACTAGAAAATATCATCCTGAGTGAGGTAACCCAATCACAAAAGAACACACATGGTATTTACTCACTGATAAGCGGAGATTAGCCCAAAAGTTTGAAACAACAAAGATTCAACTACCAGACGACATGAAGCTCATGAAGAAGAAAGAACAAGTGAGGATGCCTAGGTGTTTCTTAGAAGGAGTAACTAAATACTCAAGGGAGCAAATATGGAGACAAAGTGTGGGACAGAATCTGAAGGAGAGGTTATACGGAGACCATTTCACCGGGGTATTCATTCCATGTGCAGTCACCAAAAATAGACACTGATATGGATGTCAGGAAGGAAAAGCTGACAGCAGCCTGATAAGGCTGTCTCCTTAGAGGTCCCCCAGAGTCTGACATACCCAGAGGCAGATACTCACAGCTAATCATTAATCTGATCAAAGGTTCCCAATGGAGAAGTTAGAGAGTAAACTGAAGGAGCCTAAAGGGTTGGTGGCCTCAAGAGGAGAGCAACAATACCAACCAGCCAGAGCTCCCCAGGGTCTAAACCACCAGCCTAGGAGCACATATGGAGAGCCACATGACTTCAGCTGTACATGTAGGGGAGGATGGCCTTGTTGGGCATAGGTGGGAGATGAGGTCAATGGTAACTTGAAGGCTGAGCACTGAGTGGGGGGGGGTAATCTGAGGGTGGGGAGGGGGATTGGGGGGTAGGTGGGTAAACACCCTCATAGAAGCAGGAGGAGGGGGGATGGGATAAGGGGTTCCTGGGAGGTGGGGGGAATGCAGTAAGGGGATAAAATTTGAAATGTAAATATAATATCCTGTCCCGGCCCGTACTGCCCGGCTTTGTGGGCCAAAATGTTATGGCCTGCTCCGCTCCAGGCTTGGCGGCCACTGTGTCTTGGCCCAAGCTGCTGCTCCGGTCCGAGGGTCAGGGTCTAGCGAGAGAGAGATTGGGGATAAAGGGGAAGAGATGCAAAGAATGGAGACAAGACAGAAAGTCTGATCAAGTCTCGTTTATTGAAGGGAATTCTGAGGTATTTATACGCTTTTGCCACGTGCCTTGTAGGCGCGTGAATACCATGTGCCTTGCAGGTGTTGATATGACGTATGCCTTACAGGCGTGTATAGCGTGGATAGCACGTGCACCGCAATGCCTTGCAGGCGTGGATAGCACATGCGCCTTATAAGCATATATGGCCTGGATAGCACGTGGGCAGCACGGGCGTGGCTACCACGTGCACCTTGCAGCTGGGGGCAGTAAACAGCAACACAAAATATGTGGGATATCAGAGTGTGCTTCAGCTGTTGTAGGCTATTGAAAACCAAATCTCTTATCAGGGTATATGGTTCTAGATGGCTGCAAAGATAATCTAGCCGCTTTCTACTAAAGTCGGCTCCCAACAATATCCAATAAAAGAGGGGAAAAAAAAGAAAAGCAGTTAGAACCAACATCCTTAATAAAATGTCAGCCCTCTTTAAAAAAAAAACTATCTTGATACTAAAATTTGTTTTGAGAATTGTATATTGCAGAATGATCAGCCTTGGTGTATCTACTCAACAAGCAAGCTGGGCAGACCTGCTCAAACCTCTGAGGTCCAGGAATTCCATCTGGAGGCAGTGAAGACACAGCATCAGAGGCTTATCAATTTGCTCTTCCCCCCACTCCTCTTCTAATATCTCAACACCCATATTCGGCTTGAAGAAGCTAATGAAGAGTCAGCGTCCCTATTCCCTGGGCTTGGGGACTAAGGTGGTAAATGTTGGGCTGTCTTTCTAGGGAAAAGTAGTGGTTTTGTGGGAATAGAGAGGATTAGCTAGGGTTTATTGCATAGCCATAACCTATTAGAAGAAATCTGTATAATTAGTATCAAGATGAAGATATAAATTCTTAAATGGCACCAATTTACTTTGATTACAAATTTTAAGGTTTTCATTGGTATGAGCTTCTTATGGATATAAGAGTAAGATGAATATTGTTACCCTCATAGGCATTGTACCAGTATAACACACTTAGGAATACAAGGCTTAGACCCAGTCCTTCTTTAACCTTTTTTTAAACTGATTTGAGATGGTCAGCCTGTGAGTTAAGGGACTACAGCAAATTCATGGGTTGGAGTTTATTGTTAGGGTGTTTTCTATGTTTTATTTAGAAACAGCTGAGTGGAGTTAACAGGCAACAGTCCAGATTACCTTACATGGATAGTTGGTTTTCAAAACAGCAGAAATCCACAGAGTTGGCACGACAAACATTTCTGTATTAATGTTCATTTTGATTAGAGACCTGTCTGCTCCTGACAGCTTCATATATTGAATTCTAAGAAGAAATTGAACATCTTTGGAGTTACTCCAGTTGTGGTGAGACAGCCACTAGACAAGAAGTGCCTCTTTCCTTCTACAGACAAATTACTGTCCAGAAAAGGACACACTCACAGAATAGTTGACTGATTATATCTGCCTAGACAGAGTAATCAGCCCTTAATAATTCTGCAGCACTAAGGTCTGTCAGATGATCCTGGGCCAGAAGGTGGAAGAACAGATGCTCCAATTAAAGTGTGTTATACTGGTACAATGCCTATGAGGGTAACAATATTCATCTCACTCTTATATCCATAAGAAGCTCATACCAATGAAAACCTTAAAATTTGTAATCAAAGTAAATTGGTGCCATTTAAGAATTTATAGTTTTGTAGTAGAGGGAGTGTCCAGGTGTTCAGAGGTCTCTATAAATTGGCTAAGTTTTAGAAGCTATGCTTTGTGCTTCCCACAATTAGTTAACTCAGCCATTCTGGATTTCTGATGGGGTTGAAAACTTATAGCCTCATAGCCAATCCTGGCTATTTACCTTGAGATAAAAGATTTGAGTGGATGGTCGTCAGCTGACATTCATCTTAAAGCCAAGGAAAAAGCCAGGTTCAGAACTAAGTGTTTTAGTTAGGAGAGACGACAGAGGTTCTGGTTAGTCAACAAAATGTTGGACTGGGTATGAGGACTATCTTGTACCTCACACGGGTACAAATTGGCATAATTATGCTCTAATTGTATTTTGAGAGAAAGGGTGATATGTAGGAGGAACTAAGGTGGGAGGAGTACTGAGAGGAAGAGAAGGAGTAAGAAGAGGAGGAGAAGAAGGAGAGGAGAAGCTAGGTGATGAAAGAGAGAAAGAGGGGGGAGACAGGGAGGCAGATGTTCATGTATCTCCACCAGTCAAAGATAGTTGATATATCTAGGTTGGGTAGTGGGTTACACCTCTGACTGAGCAATACCAAACTTATAAAGCCTATGATTAACATTTTAAAAAAATGTATATGTGCAAAAAGGAAAAGGGGGCAAGGGATAGGGGTTTTCTAAGGGGGGGAATGGGGAAAGGGGATGGCATCTGAAGTGTAAATAAAATATCTAATTAAAAAAAAGATTCTAGAAAACACACACACACACACACACAAAAGAAAGTGAGTGTTGCATCTCAAATAATTTAGTTAAGGAAAAGCCTCTCATAGTATCACATACTGACTGATATTTAAATAAACAATGTGCCGCTTATATGGGGGATATCTGAGACTATATATTGCAGCAGAAAAATACCTATCACCAAGTGAAAGCACAATAGAAATTGAACAGCAGCCATGAAAGGATATAAGAATCTCTTGATAAACTTATATAAATGGATGTGCCACACATACACCAAACTTCAATACTTACTCCAAATGTTTCAGACTACAAAGAACCACAATTGGTGATTTTCCCCCATTATGATTGAGTGAATATCATAAATAATATCCTTCCTTCAAGGCTATGATGAATAAGAGATAAAACAAGATTTTTCCCTTGAAACTGAAGACAACTGTGATATCTAAGTCTTTATCAAATCATTTACATGAATAGGGTTTTTCTCTTGCATGAGTTCTTTCCTACTTCCTGACATCAAGATGATATATAAAGTCATTAAAAAATATTTACAGGGCTAAAATTATGGCTGTGCAGTTGAGACAAGCTGAGTCCCAGGACCAGGGTTAGCTTTTTCACAACTTCCTTTAATTCCTGCTACAAGAAGATCCAAAGGTCCAATCTTCTTGGGAATCCGCTTGAAAGTGCACACACAAACACAAAGGCACACTGACATCACATAATTTAAATTAAAACAAATTGTTAAGCAAATACATTTTTACTCAAGAATGTTTTTCTTATGCAAACATTCATTCCTCTAACTCAGGAGTTGATGTCCTAACGGCTTACCTACAGACTGTTTCTTCATCATCAATTGATTCATGTACAGAAAGCAAGCACGTAGGCTTGATATTGGAAAAGTCAATCCTTTTCAGTTGGTGGTATCATTTTAGAAGATTTAGGAAATGCTGTCCTGCTGGAGGAAATATATCACTTGGAGTGGGCTTGAGAGTTTACATCCACACACCATTTCTAGTTTCTACTCTCTGCTTCATGATGCAGGTTGAGGATGTGAGTTCTGAGCTTCCTGCTTTAGCTGCCATTTGTGACACTTGATGTGTAGCTACTTTCATGATGATCAAGGCTTTATTACATTGACTACATTTATAAGGTTGCTCTCCAATGTGTGTTTATGTATTCAAAGATGACTGTGATATACAAATACTGGGAATTTGCAAAAAAAACAAAAACAAACAAAAAACCTCATCTTAAGTACTGCTTTTCTGTTATCAGCCTCCATTTAATCATAAGGTGAAACTAAGTTCAATTTACCAATCCTTAGAGGAGTTGAAGACTTTCCATTAGCTCCTCAGAACACAATGCCAGTTTCTAGTCATAAAAGAACAAATGGATATGATTGGTTAGATTGAAAACCCTATATCCTATATCAATTGAAACAGAACAAACTACGTAAGGAAAGCCCCATCCCTAAATCCTGATTGGTGGAAAATGTAAGTGTAACTTAGCACAGATATTTGTTGTTTTCAAGTGTAAAAGCACTATAACATTCTGGCTTGAGGTGGGGTAGGGGGTCAGAGCAAGGTAGAGGCAAGGTGTCACAGTTCAGCTACTCAGTATGTTGTGTCCTTGATTGATTAGTAACAACTTAATTATAATAAATTATTGTCAGCTGCATTAACTTGGTGTTGCGTTGTGTTGTATCTCAGTGGACCTCATAACACAAAGGCTTTACCCCATTGCTTGCATTCATAGCATTTTTCTTCAGTATGTATACTTTCAAGATGTTGCAGACTACAAAAACATGAAAAGCCTTCATCATATTAAGTACATTCATAGTTTCTTTCCACTATGAATTCTTTCATGATGATCAAGATTATAGAAATGTAAAAGGCTTCACCATATTAAATAGAGTTAGAGGGTTTCTCCACATTATGAATTATTTCATGCCTTTAAAAATGACTCTGACATGGTAATATTGCTTACATTGATACAGTTTCTCTTCATTATAAATTCTTTTGCGCCTTTGAAGATGATAGTTATGTGCAAAGGATTTACCACATTGGTTACATTAATAGTATTTATCTTCAGTATATGTTCTTTTATGTATTTGTAGACTACTCTGTTGTGAAAAGGCTTTACCACACTGGTTATATTTGTAGAGATTCTCACAGTATGTATTATTTTATGTATTTGGAGACAACTCTGACATGCAAAGTCTTTACTACATTAGTTACATTCAATGCTTCTCTCAAGTATGTGTTCATTTATGTATTTGGAGACTATGGTGATATGTAAAGGTTTCATCACATTGATTAAATTCATAGTATTTCTTTACAGTATGTGGTTTTTTTAATGTATTTGAAGATGACTGGAATATACAAAGGCTTACCACATTAGTTACATTCATAGGATTTCTCTCCAGTTTGTGTTGTTTTATAATATAGGAGACTACTTTTTAAAAAGATTTATTTATTTTTTATTTATATGAGCACACTGCAGCTGTCTTCAGACACACACTAGAAGAGTGCATCAGATCCCATTACAGATGGTTGTAAGCCACCATGTGGTTGCTGGGAATTGAACTCAGGACCTCTGGCAGAGCAGTCAGTCCTCTTAACCACTGAGCCATCTCTCCATCCCTGAGACATGCAAAGGCTTTACCACATTGGATACATTCATAAAGTTTCTCTTCAGTATGTTTTATGTATTTGGAGATTAGTGTGATGTGAAAAGGTTTTACATTGATTTCATTCATAAAGTTTTTCTCTGGATTTTTTTTTTTTATGACATAGATGACTGTCGGATGCAAAGTCTTTACCACATTGAATACCTTCATGGTGTTTTTCTCCAGTAAGAATTCTTTCATGCCTTTGGGTATTGTTCTTGTATGCAAAGACTTTACTACACTGAGTATATTCAGGTTTCTCTCCAGTATGACTTCTTTCAAGCCTGCAAAAATAGTTGGCACATGTGAAAGCTTTACAACACTCATTACATGGGTGGATCTTTTCATCTGTATGAATTAATATTATAATTTGGTATAATAGTAAAGATGAATCAGATCTTATATCTTAATCAGGTTTTATGTTGTTTATGTTCATGGTGTTCCCATTCATTATGGGTTCTTCTGCATCTTTGAAGATACTTGTCACGAGACTCACATTTATAGCATCCTTTTTCTATAGCTTTACCAAACTGATTTGATTCATAAATTTTTCTATAGTATACATCATACTACATTTGCAAAGTGAACCAGAGCAAATTTAAGAATTTCCACATTCCTAGTACGTATAGGGATTTTTTTGCAGTGTGAGTTTATGTATGTTCCCAATAACATTGGAAAAGCAATTGTAAACTTGTGTCAAATTTAGAAAGTCTATTAAGACTGGGGGAACCAGTACATATATTCTAATTGTTCAGAGAGGGATGGTATGTTGCTTATTTCAATGAATATATGCGCACATGGTATGTACCCATTGTGACATATGATATACCTATTAAAAGAAGAATAACAAGTGAAAGGTTTCCACATTGCATTCACACTATTTGACTTTCTCTTCCTCATAGACATATGCTATAGTCATTAAGGTTTCCTGTAGCAAGACCTAGTTAAATGCTACTCAAAAGACCCTTGCAGCAGAGGCAGTAATGACCCTTGCTACCTGCCCCAGCATTCTGGGTTCCCATATGAAAGACATACATACACAGGCTTTATATTTCAATATGCCTTAAAGAGATCAATGACTGGGCCATTCCCTAACCTACATGTGGCTGATTTATCTCTTCTGATATTCCTGAGTTATTACTTACTAAAATCTATATTCCATTTTTGCTGCCCCAGACCCAGACCTGCAGGCCCCTCATCTGCACTCCCAAGAACCTATATGATGTCCATGCTTGCTTTCATCTGCATCAGTCAGGCATGATCTCTCCTGTCCTCCCTAGAATGGTAGCTGTGTCTCCTCTCCTCTCCTTGGTTCCTTACCTGGGAATCTCAAAGTCTCACCTCTGTCTCTCTGCTCAGCCATTAGCCACCTGCAACTTTATTTACCAATCAAAACCAACTGAGGACAGGGTCCCTCAGCATCTTCCACATGGATGTGCAGATTGTCATGCAATTTTAGGGACCAATTAACTTAATACAGGCAGAATTAGACCCAAATCCACAATGGTTCCCTGCTTTTGTCCAAACAAAAGGCTCTTTTCTCTCAGATATATGTTGAACACAATTATAACAATTGCATAAATTGTAAGGTATAATATGTATTTATAACATCCAGTCCATCATATTTGGCAATTTACATAAATTATTTTATCATTTCTCCTAACTAAAAGAGTTTACAATTCTACACCTGAATTATGCTTTGATTTTAACTTTTACTACCAACCTTTAAAATCTAGATCACCTTCTTTAATGCTAAATAATGACCAAAGCTAGTCTTCAATGTGTAGATTTGCAGAGATTTGCATTTCAGTAGCATGTGTACCTGTCATCTGATACCTTTCATCTCTGAAAGGACCCATCACTCCAGCTTCCTGTGCTCAGCAGCCTACGCCTTCCTTTGTGGGCAGGTGACCCTGAGCTCACCATGCTTCTACTTCCAAGAATGCTTGAGCTCTCCTCACAGCACTCAGTTGGTACTTTCCTTATTTCTCCTGGAATCAAGGTGGATAACTTGCATAGCCAATTATTCAACTTGCAGTGGAGTTATAAATCTGTCCCACAAGTTGAAGGATTCCCAGAATATTAGCAATTGAAGAGCGATTTTAAGAAACAATATTTTTTGTTTTGTGGTTTCATTTTGGGTTCAGATAAATGATGGCTACTTTTCACTTGGTAGGTATGAGACAACCCTGGGGAAAAAAGCAGGAAATAAATTACAAACACTATGGAACACTATTGTTAGTCAGCACATCTTCAGTGGGAAGGTGAAAAAAAAACAGCTGTATTAGTAAAGATTCTCTTTATAAACATACCTGAGAGAATGAATCTCTCTATGGATATAGAAAATGTACTTATTAAAATGTCTCACAAGCTGTTGTCCAACTAGTCCAATAATGGCTATCAATGAAATGTTGAAGAAGCCAGAAGTAGTTCCATCCATATAGCTGAGTATTTAAGAGGGTCTTTCATATGTTCTAAAATTTCAAAGAACTAGGCTCTAATGCCAGTAAAAAATGAACTTGCTAGACAGAGGTAGGACAAGCAGACAAAGAGAAAGAGCTACCCAAGGAGGGTTTCTCTGGTGAAAAAAATGATAAGAAAATCTCCCCAAAGCACCCAACTCTTTGGGTTTTAGTTAATTCCAAAGGTACTTCCTTTGACTTCTAAGAATAGCCATCACAAAAGCCAAGACAGAAGAGCTGTGAAAGATTTTTCTTGTGGAAGGCAAGAAGAGCATGGAAGTCATTTCAAAAACAGTGATTTCCTTCAAGAAAGGAAACATTGAATTTTTACTGAGATTATATATATGCTCACTTATAAGTTTGCCTACTCCTAAACATTCTAAGGTAAACTCTCTTCTGAATGTTCTCACAGTGTAAAACCAGAGATATTTAATGGCACTCTTAGCTCAAAGTCATGCAGAAACATAAATCATAAAAAAGATAAGGCAGAAATATCCCTGGAATGTACATTGATGGATGACATGTGTGAGGAGCTGCAATGGGCTTCCTGGAGATGGCCCACCATTTTGCCTGGAAGTGATAGTTGAATCCTAGAAAGGCATTGCCTCAGGAGCTTCATCCCAGGATTGCTTCATGCTGTTGAAATGCCTTCTTATGTTTGTCATTGCTGTATTCCTCATTTTTTTGACATGGTGTGATTGGGCATAGAAATATTCATTTCCCTATAGTCTCTTATGATTTATTCCTGGGTATTATCACACCCCATTGGGCAAATTTCTTGCAGATCAATATGAGGATGAGCTTTCACTAATTAATGAGGTTTACATGAATTAATGATTTTATAGAATTACTGTTTTGATTCAAATAATTTTAGGAAGCTAGAGAAGTTAATAGAAATTTTAGGGAGATAGTTTAAGCTGTTTTGCCAGAAAGACATAATAAAGTTATAATCAAGACTAGAATGTGCCCACTCCTCATAGAATAATAAGTAAAGACTGTATTAAAAAGAGTACAATGAGCTTATACCCACTACAAGCACATCAATTGCACTAGGAAGAAAATAGAAATCAACGATTTGTTCCAAGAAAAAAACATTCACTCTAGGTCAGGTCTAAGGATGAGGCCACAGGTGTGCATCATGAAAGTAAGACCATGAACTAGAAGTGGTAACCACATTTAAACTATTGCTTTGATCTTATAATGATCATATGGAATAAAAGAAAAAGAAAACTATTGCTCTGAACTTATAATTAACATATGAAAGAAAAGATAAAACTATTACTTAGAACTTACAATCAACTTATAGACTAAAAGACTACAAATAAAACTACTCCTTTGAACTTATAATCAACAATTCTGCTGTAATTCTATTTTGTGTAACATTTTATTTATTTTCTGAAGAAATAAGTTTTCTTGTCATGTAGAGAATATTGTCTTAGGGGATATAAATGGAATGGAGGAAAAAATAAAGTTATTGGAGTTTGCTTCATCCACCAACAAGGTGTATATGTATAAATGTATATATGTGTATATATGTAAAGTTGTTGGAGCCACCATCCAAATATGGGTATATGTATATATGTGTGTAGGTGTGTATGTGTGGATATGTGTACATGTGTATATGTGTGCGTGTAAAATAATTGGAGGCTGCTATGCTCCATCCATCCAATGTATACATGTGTCTGTCTAAATATATGTATGTATGTATGTATGTATGTATGTATGTGCATGTGTGAAATTGTTACAGCTTGCTTGTTGGAGTTTACTTGTTGAACCCTACTTTGCTTCATCCAATGTGTGTATGTGTGTCTGTGTATATGATGTTCTCTTTAACTTTTTCTTTCTCACTGGCCACTTAAGAGTTAAAATAGGGTTTTTTCTCCATCTTCAGTCCACACCTCTATCTGCAATAATGGATCTTCATACCACTCCAGAAACCACAGCTTTGCCTGCCTTCCAGGAGGCCTGCTGCCCCCATGAGACAACCAGGCCCAGAGTCCTGATACTACCAGGGACTACTAGGCCAGCCAACACCAGAGACAAACAGATAGCTAAAGGCAAGTATAAGAACATAATCAACAAAAGCCAGTAGAATATGGCAACACCAGAAGCTAGCTCTCCTACTTCAGCAAGCCCTGGATTTCCTAAAGTACCAGAAGAGCAAGACTATAACCTTAAATCTCATCTTATAAAAATGACAGAGGCATTTAAAGAGGAAATAAATGAATCCCTTAAAGAAATACAGGAAAATACAATCAAGCAGGTAAGGGCCTTTAAGAGGAAACAAATAAATATGAAGAAATGCAGGAAAATATAATCAAGCAGGGGAAGAAAATGAATAAAACTGTTCAATACCTAAAAATAGAACTAGAAGCAATTAAGAAAACACAAATGGAGGCAAGCCTGGAGATGGAAAACCTAGGAAAGAGAACATGAACTACAAATGCAAGCACCATCAACAGAATACAAGAGATTGAAGATAGAATAACAGGCATAGAAGATACCATAGAAGAAGATACCATTAGTTAAATAAATGCCAAGTGTAAAAATGCCTGGATACAAAAAGATCAAACCTAAACCAAATAGGAATAGAAGAGGAAGAAGATTCCTAGACCAAAGGCCCAGAAAAAATATCTTCAACAATATCATAGAAGAAAACTTTCCTAACCTAAAAAAAGAGATCACTATAAATGTAAGAAAAGCTTACAGAACAGCAAAAACATTGGACCAGAAAAGAAAATCCTCCTCCCACATAATAATCAAAACACTAAACACAGAATATTAAAAGCTGCAATGGAAAAAAGGCCAAGCAACATATAAAGGCAGCCCTATTAGAATTATACCTGATATCTTAACAGAGACTTTGAAAGCCAGAAGGGCCTGGACAGATGAGTTGCAGACCCCAAGACATCACCAAAGTCAGCCCAGACTAGTATACCCAACAAAACTTTCAGTCATAATAGATGGAGAACTATGGAGAGGACATCTTGTGTATTGAATAAATGCATCATCTGTCAATTAAAAGCCTATAGTTTAGGTAGTAAATAGAGGAGGGAAATCTAGGAGGCAGAAAGGATTCTGGGATAGAGCAAGTTAGGAGATTCACCAGGAAGGTATGACACATGATACTTGAGCTCAGGTAACCAGCCATGTAGGCTAGAACACATAGAACATTTTGTTATATCTAGTCAGAGAAGAGCCTACTTATATGTCCAAGGTATTAGTAAATATATTTTTAATCTGAGTTTTATTTCTGGGGATATGGAGCTGAGAGGAAGAACCAGAATCCTCACAACTTCAAAATGACACTCAATTTGATAGCAATTAAGTTTTCAGCCTAAAAAGGCCCAGATAAAAAGCAGGGAATAGTCAGACTAGCTGGAAAAAGATGTCTGGTCTCTTTAAAGAAGAAAGAAAGAAAGAAAGAAAGAAAGAAAGAAAGAAAGAAAGAAAGAAAGACAAAAAAACCAGGCCAAAGCCAAAGCTTCTCTGAACAACGCAAGACAAATGACTTCTTAGCTAAGAAGCAGGTACCTGCAGAGAGAGAGAGAGAGAGAGAGAGAGAGAGAGAGAGAGAGAGAGAGAGAGAGAGAGAGAGAGAGAATGGACAGAGGGTTTTTTTTTAAAGAAGCCCCTACTAAATTTACAAACAAAACACAGAAGTCTGGGCTACAGGCAAAGCACAGCAGTGGCCAGCCAAAGGGAAGGAACCAACTCCAGGTTACACACAAGCTGGATGTAGCCAATACAGTGGCAGATGGCAAAACTCATGGAGACCATAGCTGTTGGATAAGGCACCCCAGGTTATCCCAAGACTAGCACAACAGGTTGCCCAGTTTTGTCCTATGGGAATTAATGCTCTAAGCTCATGTCTTGCAGAAATGCAGACCTAGGTTGGCTGCTGTGGCCAGAATTGGGTGAAAGGCCAAAACATCTTTCCCTGTAATCAAAGGGACAGGGGCATGGGAAGGTGCAGCACAGCATCTGAGCTAAATAACAGCAGACATAAAAAACAGAGGCAGGCAGATGTCTGTGAATTCTAGACTAGCCTGGTCTATACAATAAAGTCATGGTGGGACCCTCTACTGATAGCCACTTGCAAATGACAATGTCAAATTCAACATGACATATTTTCCCCTAAAGTGACTATGTAGGTTTCTGCATAATGATAAATACAAATATCCTAAATAATTTGGAAAATAAATACACAACAATGTTGAATTTATATACAGAGAAATATACAGATTTATCCCCATAGATATTAATTTCCAAAGAGGGGAGAAAAATGGGAATTGATATAAATACTTTCAAGGGTACATAGGTAATAAATAAATAAATAAATAAATAAGCCCAGGTCATTGATCTCAATACATGGGAGACAAAGACAGGGATACATAGGCTCCTTGTGAGGTCAAGGCCAGCCTAATCTACAGAGCAAACCCAAGGTAGCCCAAGAAAGTCAGAGAAACCTTGTTTCAATAATTAATAATAATAATAATAAAAATAGTTTTGTCTTACATTGTCAAAGTGATGGTGGTTATAAGTCCTATGTTTGTGATGGTATTACAAATCCTCTATGAAAGAGGTCAAAATAGAGCAGACCTAAATAAAAAAGGGGGGAGCTAGTAAATTGAATCACTCTATAATTTTAATGACTTCAAACTGCTGGACCAAGGACATGCATGCTATGTTGGGAGAAAGGCTCTAGGTTTGTATTAACAGGAAAGAAGAAAAGGATTTGGACTCCTTCCAGACTAATAAGGGTCAGATTTCAGAGCAGGCAATCCCCTGAAGATTTTGGCTGCAGACAGCAGAAAATCAAAGAACCAAATACACTAGTACTGTGTATTGCTAAACCCTCTATTGAAACATCTCTAAAACTAACTGAGATACATATATGTCTACAGCCAGAACTTCAGCTTACATGACAAATAAATTTTGTTGCCTATGAAATTATCATAATTATTACATGCCATCCTTTCATATTGCATGAATAGAGATTAATATTACAATTTGATTATATGATCAAACTAACCTCTAAAGAAAGACAGTTGTCTTTCACCTGCTCAAACACCGGTCAGGAAATTATCCTTAATTGATCTATGCACCCTGAACATTCCATACAAATGCCTTTATGGTATACATACTGCGTATAGATTTGTATGTTGCAGAATGGAAGACTAGGAGGGCAGCCCTGACAGGATTCACCTTTGAGGATGTTGAGCTGCTAAAACCCACTGTTCTAGCTCCTTACTTGATCCTACCTCAACTACATCAAAGCTGTTTCATCTAAAGACTTACTTCCAGCACATTGTCAAAACAGCTAACACACTTGGTCTAGCCTTTCAGACTATTTGAATTAGGACTTGATTTAAGCCTGCACCTTTTCAACATACAGAGACTGGACAACAAATGATTACAGATACCTTTTAGACTAACAATTTTTCTAATTTTCTTGCCCCTCCCAATGAATTATTTATCCCAATTCAGCAAAAAAAAAAAAAAAAATCATAAGAAGACCATTGTCCCAGTGTAGCATGAAAAATTATAAAGGCCATTTTATGAAATATGTGTAGTTTTTTGCCTTAGACCGGAGCAGGAAAAGTGCAGATTCCAGAACTCGGAACTGAAAATAAGATTTCAGGCCCCCCAGGGCACTTGCTGGATGAATTACATTCCTCAAGCCTCAGGCAGTAGGCCCACCTATGGGTGGGAGAGGCCCAAGGCAGGAAGACACATTCCTGACTACAGATAAAGATGCTGCCACCTAGGTAGGGCTATAGCCGGAATAAGTGAAGATAGGTAATCTGAAATAGTTGGTAAATGACAGGGTGGGACACAGTGACATGGTAAACCATTCAGGGTGGGTTTCTCTGGAATGTTTCACTATTCTTATGTTATGTATCTTTGACAACCCCTCACCTCCTTCCCACTCCCCTGGTTTGTGGTTTTTCCCTTTAAAACTCTCCACGGACTGGATGTTGGGGTTGGACTCTACTCCTGCGCGAGTATGCAGTCAGACCGCTGGCTGCCAGCTCTCTTCCCTAATAAACCTCTGCTGATTGCATCCAGGTATGGTTTCTTGTGATCTTTGGGTGGTCGTGATTTCTTGAGACTTGAGGAAGGGTCTCCCGAGTATGGGAGTCTTCACCAGTTCCTTAAGTTGGAGTGGATGGTTTTGGTATATTCATTTTATAAATATTTATGTTCTTGGACAGGAATGATGTGAAATAGGAGCTTAGACTCAGGGCTTTCTATCTTTTCTTTCCTTTTCTGTATTTTCTCTTTCTTAGATAAAAGGTAGGGGATTAAAAAGAAAAAGGGAGGATATGGAAATATAAGAAATTAGACAAATGTAAAAAGAAAAGTGGATATATACATATATTGGTTATATTGCTACAGATTTTTGTATAGTGATACAAAAATGAGATTTTTGATACATTGGTATAAGTTCTTATATAGTGACACACATTTAAGGTTACAGACATAATGTCTGTGTGTTTTTAACATTTATTTGAGGTATTCTACTTATATAATTCTTAGAGATGCAACATAAAGCTCTAGTCTTTTTGAATGCTGCTATTACAAATGTAGATATGTTTAAAATACAAGTTATGAACTATTAGGGATAATTCAGTAATACAAATTAACAGTCAGATATTCAAACTCATGGTCATACTATACACTAGTTTAGTTAATTATAATAAAATGTTTTCAAGCTTATAAAGATAATAAAGAGCTAAAAATAAATAATATCTGACAATTCACATGTACTATAGATAGCTGATCTTCAAAAACCTCAGAGACCCACAGAAAATAACATTTAAAATTGTTTCATTATTAAAAGAGCCTTGGACTATGACATAGGTCTGCTCCTGACAGTACCTCCAGTCCACTTTAAAGAAGATGAGCATTAACAGCCTCCATATGGAGTCACTTCAATTATGGCAAGCTATTCCCTGGGCAAACAAGATGTCTATGTTTGAATTACAGACAAATCTGTTCAGAAATGACAAATGGATATAAGGAAGTCAATTGCCAAGCTCTGCGAATACAGGACAAGCAAGTCCTTCATATTCCCTGCTTCACAAAAGGTCTGTCAGATATTTTGGTCCAGAAGGCTGAAGATAGATGCTCCAACATTATAGAAAATATTGAGGACTGTTCAGGTGGTCAGATATCTCTGTCATTTCTATAATTTCTGAAAGCTGCATCCCTGCAAGTAATAATTATTCCTTCATAGGCCTCTGATAGAGTTAAAGACGAGATAGTCATAGTCTTACTATAGGTTTAAATGGTTAACTATTTTAAAAGATGTTCTAGATCTAAGAAGATGGTTTTAGAATGGTAATACATATCAAAATAGAATTTGTGTTAAATACAAAACTTTAATTTTCTATTTTTTAGTTTTTTTCAAGACAGGGTTTCTCTGTGAAGTCCTGGCTGTCCTGGAACTCACTCTGTAGAGCAGGCTGACCTCGAACTCAGAAATCCACCTGCCTCTGCCTCCCAAGTGCTAGGATTAAAGGCATGTGCCACCAGTGGCTGGCAAATAAAAAACTTTAAACATACCAAAATAGGATAGATGATAGAATATGTTCTAAAGTTCCAAAATACATTAGGCTGGACATTGTAAATGTATATCATACCTTATAGTTTTCATAATTGTTTCCTAATTATTATCATTGTATCCAACTTATATTTAAAATAAAAAGAGCCTTTTTGGACTAAAAGGGGCAATTGTAGTGGAAATATCTTGTGTATTTCATGGATGCATCACCTGTCAATTTAAAAGCCTATGCCTATATCTTAGGCAGGAAATAGAGGTGAGATATTCAAAAGGCAGAAAGGTTCTAGGAATAGGATGAGGCAGGGTATTCAGCAGGAAGATGTGACAGGATGAATACATGGTACCTGATCACAGGTAACTATCCATATGGCAGAATGTAGACAAGAATAAATGCGATATTTTAGATTATATCTTGTCAGAGAAGAACCTAGCTACATGGCAAATGTATTTGTAAATATATTTTGAGTCTGAGTCTTATTTCTGGGATCAAGGGACTGGACGGAATAATCAGGGCCTAACTTTAAGAAAGAAACAAAGATATTCCCTAACAAAACTAGCTTTAAATAATATGTTTCTACTAATCCAGACCTACAGAATATACTAGAAGGAAAACTCCAATACAAAGAGTATAACTACATCCAAGAAAACACAAATTCAAAAGAAGAGAAACACACACACACACACACACACACACACACACAGACAGACACACCATTACCACCACCAACATCAAAATAACAGAAACTAACAACCATTTGGTCATTGATACCTCTCAACATCAATGGACTCAATTCACCAATAAGAAGACACAGGCTAACAAAGTGGATGCATAAACAGGAAAGATCATTCTGCTGCATCCAAGAAACACAATTCAGCAACAAAGTTAGACACTACACCTGAGTAAAGTGCTGGAAATGGGTTTTCTAAGAAAATAGTCTGATTAAACAAGCTGGAGCAACCATTCAGATATCTAATAAAATAGACTTTCAACCAAAAGTAATTAAAAGAGAAGGGGGAGAACACTTCCTGTTTATCAAACGATCCATCAAAATGACATTTCAATTCTGAATCTCTCTGCTTGAAATGCAAGGGTACACACATTCATAAAAGAAACACTGCTAAAGCTTAAACCACACATCAAAATTCATACATTAGGAGTGGTAGAGTTCAACATCCCACTCTCACCAATGGACAAGTCATCGAGACAGAAACTAAACAGAGAAATAATGAAACTAACAGATATTATGAACCAAATGGACATAACAGATATCTACAGAATGTTTCACCCAAACACAAAAGATTATACATTCTTCACAGTGTCTCAAGGAACTTTCTCCAAAATTATCCACACAGTCACAAAGCAAGAGTCAATAGATGAAACAAGATTAAAATAACCTCTTTGTTGTGGATTTGGTTTATTGCTTTTATTATGTTAATTGGGTTCCAAATTTCATGGGAATTATCATGTCTGCATATGATATGCTGAGGGTCCCTGGCCCTACTTGGTTCTAATTGGTAAATAAAGGTGCCAGCAGCCAATGGCTGGGAAGGAAGTCAGAGGTAGGATTTTCTGGGCAAGGGAATCATGGGAAGAAGAAGGATTGAGAATTGCCATGATGGGGAAGCAGGAAGATCAGGCTTGAGAGCTGGAAAATTGAGAGTGTACAGCCATGTAAGAGCCAAGGAGGAATGCCTCCCAGTCCCACATTTGTGTTTAGGGTAGCAAAGATGGAATTTAGATTTTAGGAAGTAATAATTTAGGAATACTGGAGGGGAGGCATTAGCAATGTGGAAATTTGAGAGTGGCCCAACCATTGCACTGTCTAAGGCATATTAAAATAGAAGGCTCTCTCTCTCTCTCTCTCTCTCTCTCTCTCTCTCTCTCTCTCTCTCTCTCTCTCTCTCTCTGTGTGTGTGTGTGTGTATTTCATTCCAGAATCCAGTGCATTTTGGTGGGTGGGGAGGAATTCTGCACTGCATCCACTGGTTGGGTGATTTGAATAGCATTAAGATATTAGTGCAACATCCATTGCATTTTATCATATCACCATTGTTGAAAGCTGTACTTCAACAATAGAAATAACAATCTCAAGGAAACTTAACAACTCTGTATTGAATGAGCACAGGACCAAAGAAGAAATAAAGAAATCAAAGATTCTAAAATTCAATGAAAATAGAGGCACAAAATACTCAAACTTATGAGATACAATGAAAGCAGTTCTGAAAGGAAAGTTAAGAGCACTAAATGCCTTCATAAAGAAATTGGGGAGAACTTATTTTACCAAACTCACATTATACATGAAAGCCCTAAATCAAAAAGAAGCAAACACAATCAAGAGGAGTAAATGGCCAGAAATAATTAAATTCAAAAATGAAATAAACTAATTAGAAACAAAGAGAACAGTACAAAGAATCAATAAAAATAAGAGCTTGTTCTTTGAGAGAATCAACTGAAGAATAAAAAATTATAAAAATCATTTTTATAGAATATATACATATATAGATGCTTTTTAAGTTCTTTTAGGGACATAGAAAGTTTTCTCTGAAGCAAGCCAGGCCAGTTTCAGGAACTGGCTGAAAGTCATTCAGGTGTCGAAACACGATGACAGGGCTGTGGCTCTATGGTTGAAACAAGTGAGAAATAGTCAATAAATAGTTGGTAAATGACAGGGTAGGGCAGTGACATGGTGAAACCACATTTTTGAGAAGAATGAGTGTGCAGAGTGATTTTCACATGACTCTGGATCATTTGGGCTAGATTCCTCTGAAATGTTCCACTGTTCTTGGTTACCCCTCCCTCCCTTGGTCTTCCCAGTGCTATGTTCAAAATTTGTAAAACAAGCAATCATGTGTAACCGCATGAAAATGCAACCATTCATGTGTAACTGCACGAAAATGCCTTCCTTTCCCCACCCCATGCTATAAAAGACCCCTTAGCCCGCCACTCTGGGTCAAACTCCGCTCTTGAGAGAGCTTGTGGTTTGACCTTGGCCGGCCAACTTCCCTAATAAAGCCTCTGCTGATTGCATCCAGGTATGGTTTCTTGTGATCTTTGGGTGATTGTGATTTCCTGAGACTTGAGGAAGGGTCTCCCAAGTTTGGGGGTCTTCACAACAAGACACTCAAACTCTTAACCAAATTAATTAAAAGACAGAGAGACAGTATCCAAATTAACAAAATCAGGAGTGAAAAGGGAGCCATAATAACAGGAAACTCATTAGGTCCTACTTCAAAAGCTTGTACTCCACAAAATTTGAAAATCTAAACAAAATAGATGATTTTCTAGACAGATACTACTTACCAAAGTCAAATCAAGATCAGGTAAACTATCGAAACAGTCCTATAATCCCTAAAGAAATAGAAGTACTCTTTAAAAGTTTCCCACCCCAAAAAAATCCCACAGCCAGATGGTTTTAGTCCAGAATTCTAGTAGTTTTTTTTTTTTTTTTAAAAAGAGCTAATACCAATACTCTTCAAACTATTCCACAAGATAGAAACAGAAGAAACACTGCCAAACTCATTCTATGAGGCCACAGTCATGCTGATACCTAAACCACACAGATAGTCAATCAAGAAAGATTTTCATACCAATCTTCCTTATGATCATGGATACAAAAATACTCAATAAATTATATGCAAACTCAATCCAAGACATCAAAAACATCCACCATGATCAAGTAGGCTTTATACCAGAGATGCCAGGATGGTTCAATATACAAAAATTCATCAACCTAATTCACCATATAAACAAACATGAACACAAAAATCACATGATCATCTGATTATGTGCTGAAAGGGCCATTGACAAAATCCAGTACCCCTTCATGTAAATATCTTGGTAAGATCAGAGATACACGGCACATACTACACATAATAAAAGCAATATATAAAAAAGCAATAACCAACATCAAATTAAACAGAGTGAAAATTAAAGCAATTTCAATAAAATAAGGAAAAAGACAGTGCTACTCAGTCTCTATTCAATATAGTACTTGGTGTTCTAGCTAGAGCAATAAGACCACTAACAGAGTTCAAGAAGATATAAATTGGAAATGAAGAAGTCAAGGTATCAATATTTGCAGATGAAATGATAGTATACATAAATGACCACAAAACTTCTACAAGATTACACATACATCTTCAGGAAAGTGGCCAGATACAAAATTAACTCAAAGAAATCAGGACCTCTCCTTTATACAAAGGATAACTAGGCTGAGAAAGAAATTAGTGAAACAACACTCTTTACAATAGCCACAAATACTATAAAATACTTTGGTGTAACTCTAACAAAGCAAGTGAAAGACCTGTATGACAAGAACTTCAAGTCTCTGAAAAAAGAAATTGAAGGAGACATTGGAAGATGGATTGTTCATGCTCAAGGAACAGTTGGATTAACATAGTGAAAATGGCTGTTGGGGGCTGACTTTTAGCAGAAAGCGGCTATCAGCTTTGCAGCCATCTTGAGCCATATACCCTGACATGAGACTTGGATTACAATAGCCTACAACAGCTGAGCACACTCCGATAATCTTGGTTTAGATACCTTGGGTGTGTGAGATTAAAGGTGTGTGAGATTAAAGGTGTGTAACTTAAGAGAGTGACTTAGAAGTGACCTAGAAATCAGATTTAGAGACAAGACCTAAGGACATGATTATAGGTGTGACCAAAAGGCATGGTTTAGAAGTGAGGCATATAAAAGGCAGAGGCAGACGGCAGAGAATCAGACACAGCAGAGAGAAGACAGAGAAACAATACAACTTGGAGGAAAACAGATTACCTGACATTAGGTAGAAGACACTTTTAGGAGACACTTAGAGGAAGAGAGACTGAAGAATAAACGGGATTGAATCACACTCTATCTGGTCTCCATTCTTCGAGTCCGTCCTCGCGCTCGCGCTCTCTCTCTCTCTCTCTCTCTCTCTCTCTCTCTCGCTGAACCCCCAACCTGCGGACCGGAGTGGCAGCTTGGACCGGGATACAGTGGCTGCCAAATGAGGGGCAGCCCGGGCCTCAACATTTTGCTCGGTTCCCAACATTTTTGCTGCCCAAACAGGGACTAGTGCAGACCCAACAAATGGCCATCATATTAAAAGCAATCTAAGGATTCAATGTGATCCCCATCAAAATTCAAATACAATTTTTACAGGCATTGAAAAAGCAATTCTCAACTTCATATGGTAATAAAACCAAAAAAAAAAAAAAAAAAAAAAAAACCCAGGATAGCTTAAACAATCCTGTACAATAAAGGAACTTCTAGAGGAATAACCATCCCTGATGTCAAGCTGCACTACAGAGCAATAATAATAAAAACTGCATGGTATTCATATAGAAACAAGACAGGTTGATCAATTGAATTTCATCAAGGACCCAGAAATAAATCCATTTGATTTTTGACAAAGTAGCCAAAACTATACAATGAAAAAAAAAGAAAGCATCTTCAACAAATGGTGCTGGACTAACTGAATGCCTGCATGTAGAAGAATGCAACTAGTACCATATTAATCACCTTGCACAAAACTCAAGTCCAAGTGGCTCAAAGAACTCAACGTGAAGCTGGATACATTAAATATAATAGAAGAGAAAGTGGGAAATAGCCTAGAATGCACTGGCGCAGGAGACAGTTTTCTGAACAGAACACCAAAGGGCTCAGCCTCCAAGTTAGACAACAATAAAACTAACCCAATTAAAACTGGGGCACAGAGCTAAACAGAGAATTATCAACAGAGGAATCTCTAATGATTGAGAAGGAACTAAAGAACTGTTCACCTTAATCATCAGGGAAACGCAAATCAAAATGACCCTGAGATTCTAGGTCACACCAATTATTAAGGATAAGATCAAAACCTCAAGGAAAAGCACATGCTGGCAAAGATGTGGAGCAAAGTGAATTCTCTTCTATTGCTGGTGGGAGTGGAAACTTGTATAACCACTCTGGAAATTAACATGGCAGTTTCTCAGAAAATTGGAAATAGTTCTTGCCAGGGGCCAGCCCTGGCGTGGGGGATTCTTCTTTCTTGTTGGTTCTTCTTGAGGCAGCAGAAGGGGAAGAGGACAGAGAAGGGTAGAATTTAGTCTTACTTGGACATTCAAGTTTCCGCAGTTGAGAATTCTTTGTTTAGCTCTGCTGTACCCAATTTTTAAATAGGGTTATTCGGTTATCTGGAGTCTAATTTAATTTCTTGAGTTCTTTGTATATATTGGACATTAGCCCTCTATCTGATGTGGGATTGTTAAAGATCTTTTCCCAATCTGTTGGTTGCCATTTTGTCCTATTGACAGTGCCCTTTGCCTTGCAGAAGCTTTGCAATTTTATGAGGTCCCATTTGTCAATTCTTGATATTACAACATAGGCCAATACTGACCTGTTCAGGAACTTTTCCCCTGTGCCCATATGTTCGAGGCTCTTTCCCACTCTCTTCTATTAGTTTCAGTGTATCCGATTTTATGTGGAGGATATTGATCCACATGACCTTGAGCAAGGAGATAAGAATGGATCAATTTGCAGTCTTCTACATGCTGACCTCTACTTCAACCAGCACTACTTGTTGAAAATGGTGTCTTTTTCCTTTGTCAAAGATCAAGTGTATGATAGGTGTATGGATTGATTTCTGGGTCTTTAATTCTATTCCATTGATCATACTGCCTGTTGATGCAATACCATGCAGATTTTAATCAACATTTCTTTGTAGTACAGCTTGAGGTGAGGGATGGTGATTCCCCCAGTAGTTCTTTTATTGTTGAGAATAGTTTTGGCTATCCTGAGTATTTTGATATTCCCAGTGAATTTGCAAATTGCTCTTTCTATTTCTATGAAGAATTGAGTTGGAATCTTGATGGGGATTACATTGACTCTGTAGATAGTTTTGGGCAAGATGACCATTTTTACTATATTAACCCTGCCAATCCATAAGCATGGGAGATCTTTCCATCTTCTGAGCTCTTCTCTGAGTTCTTTATTCAGAGACTTGAAGTTCTTGTCATACACATCTGTCACTTGCTTGGTTAGATTCACAACAAGGTATTTTATATTATTTGTGATTATTGTGAAGGGTGTCATTTCCCTAATTTTGTTCTCAGCCTGTTTATCTTTTGAATAGAGAAAGGCTACTGATTTGTTTGAATACATTTTGTATCCAGCAACTTTGCTGAAGATGTTTATCAGGTTTAGGAGTTCTCTGGTAGAAGTTCTGTTGCTTACTTAAGTAAACTATCATATCATCTACAAATAGTAATAGTTTGACTTCTTCCTTTCCTATTTGTATCCCTTTGATTTTCTTTTATTGTCTAATTGCTCTGACTAGGATTTTGAGTACTATATTGAATAGATAGGGAGAGAGTGGGAAACCTTATCTAGTCCCTGATTTTAGTGGGATTGCTTCAAGTTTCTCTCCATTTAGCTTGATGTTGGCTACTAGCTTGCTGTATATTGCTTTTACTATGTTAGGTATGGAAATTCCTGATCTTTCCAAGACTTTTACCATGACGGGGTGTTGGATTTTGTCAAATGCTTTCTCAGCATCTAGTGAGATGATCATGTGTTTTTTTTCCTTTGAGTTTGTTTATATGGTGGATTATGTTGATGGATTTCCATATATTGAACCATTCCTGTATTCCTGGGATAAAGCCTACCTTATCATGATGGATGACTGTTTTGATGTGTACTTGGTTTCAGTTTGTGAGAATTTTATTGAGTATTTTTGCATCAATATTCATAAGGAAAATTTGTCTGAAGCTCTCTTTGTTGAGTTTTTGTGTGGTTTAGGTATGAGTGTAATTGTGTCTTCATGAAACAAATTGAGTAGTGTTCCTTCTGTTTCACTTTTGTGGGGGATATTTCTTAATTATACCTTCTGAAGTGAGAAACCCTTTCTGAACCTTGATCTTTTAAGATGTTCAGATCCACCTCTGAGCCGGGCTATAGATTCTTTTGACAGCCTACATATATAAAGGACATTGAACAGGGTAGTGTTTTTGAAATTTGTAGTTGCTCTACTTTTTTTTTTTTTTTTTTTTTTTTTTTTTTTTTTTTATAAAACAAAGGTGACTTGTTTGTTTGTGTTTTTAAACTGGCATTAGTAAGTACTTATTTCTTCTCTGAAATAAGTACACACTGAAGATCAGCTGTAATATCCTGCAACATGAAATCAACCAATCCTTGATTTTTCAAATTTCCCTTGGCTAACAGCCTTTATTAGGACATTCTATTAAATACCCTTTCTATACACATAGAGAGATTCATTCTCTGGAGGATCTGAGATATGTTTATCTAGAGAACCTGTACTACTCCAACTGTGTTTTTTCTTCACTTTGCCACTGAGGAAGATGTGCTGGCTAACAATAGTGCACTGCAGTGTTTTCCTTATGTTTCTGGGTTTTCTTCAGGATTGTTTGATACTTATCATCTGGTGAAAGGGAGCTGCAGTTTCCCAGAGCCCAGCATGAAACCACAAAACAAAGCTCTTGTTTCCTAAAATGCCTCTTGATTGTTAAAAGCCAGGCATCCTTCCACTTGGGGGCCAACTGCATGGCTGTTGGAGGACCAAATTTCGACGGTACCAAGCTTGTCGCCTGGATCAGTTCTCCGTGGAACCCAAATTGTGGGCGGACACACGTGGCGAACCTTACCTGCAGCGCCAACATCGGGCCAAGGCGGAGGTCAGAGTGTGTGTATGAACGAATGCAACCCCATTTCGGTATCTGTTTGTTGTCATTCGTAAATAAATAAGCTAATCAGACCTTTCTTTCAATTTCGAGACTCTCTCATCGCCTCTGTACCCGGTGGCGATTTTGCGACAATTTACAGCGTTTCGAGACAAGGAATTACGGTAAGATCCACTGGCCAATCAAGGCTTCCAGGAAGACCTGCCAGTCAGACAGAGAGGCGGGTGATTCCGGGTGCTGTTCGTTCTGCAAGTCGCTGTACCTGTGCAGATTTGAATGGTTCTCTGTGTCCTGCACTGAACTCTGCTGTTGGGTGCTGTGAGGGGACCTCAGGGAAGCTCTGAAATTGAGACATGGTGAGCCCAGGATCACTGCCCACAGTGGGTAGGGGCAGGCGGCTGAGAAGTGGGAGCTAGGGTGGTGGGTCCTTTCTGGGGCTGGATGGGAAGCATCAGCCAGATGTGACCACCTTTGAGGTGATTCTGAATCTGCCCAAAACATTTGGACCAGTTGCTTTCTTGTAGAAACACGGGTGGTTTCTTTGACTCTGCAGCACATGTGTGCAAACCCCTTTGTCTTGTATACTATACATTAAGAAGACAGGAATAAATCTCACAGGTTTGATTTCATACATTGCTTGTTTTTGGTTTGTTTAGATTTTGTTAATTTTTTGTTGCAGTTTTTTATATTTTATATGTTTAGTGTTTTTATTATTATTTTGGTCCATTCTGTATGGCATTTTGGATGTTTCTTGTATCTTAATAGGCATTTTCTTCTTTAGTTTAGGAAAGTTTTCATTTATTGTTTCATAGAAAATATTTTCTAGATCTTTGAGCTGATATTCTCTTCTATTCCAATCATTTGTAGTTTCGACTTTCTCATATATTGCAGAATTTGTTTTTGTTTAGTGCCAGGAACCTTGTAGAATTCATTTTTTTTTTTTTGACTAATGTATTTGTTTTGTTCTGTTATCTTTAATGCCTGAGATTCTGTCTTCCTTTCCTGTTCTGTGGGTGAACCTTGCCTCAGTAGTTGTCAGTGTACAGGCAATTTCTTTGGTCTGCTATTAGGGACTTAGCAAATGGTTAAGTCATTCCCTGCCTCCATCACCTGCTGCTGTTGTCATGTGTGCTTTATACACATGGACCACCAAATACAGCAGCTCTCTATTTTGTTCCCTGTCTCTCTTCTGTGCACATGCCCCCTGTCTATTCTCTTTCTCTACACTCATGGCTCTCTCTCTCTGCTGTCTGTCTGTCTGTCTGTCTGTAGGTCCTCTTCTGTGCCTCTATCCCTTCCCCCAAGTTCTAAATCCTCTCCCTTGCCCCAAACAACCTCTTTTGCATCATATCTGTTGCAGGTTTTAATTTCTCAGAACCTTTTATGATAGAAAGCTTGAATTTCTTGGTGACATATTTTCCTGGCTATTATTTATTATATTCCTATGCTGGTGTTTAGGCCTCTGGATTTGAGGTGATTATTGATCTAGGTACTGGTTTCTGGATTTGTCTTGTTTGGGCAGCAGGGATTTGTTCCTGGGTTACAGTTTGATGTCTAGATTTTCAGGCAGAGTGACCAAAAGTGAAAAGGTATGCAAAGACGTGCCCAGACAAGCCCAAGTGAGTAATGGGCTATCTGGTGTTTACTTTTCTCTCCCCCCTTTCTGAGAAGTCCAAGGTTTCATGGTCAAAAGTAACTAGTCATCCTGCCAGCTCACACGTAGCTGCTTCTGCAAGTTGCTGATGTTTGACTATCCAATCATATGTAACCGTGCCAAATGTTCCCACTCTTCCCAACCCCTACCCATAAATATCCCAAGTTTCCTGGGTTCTGGGTTGGATCCTCTATCTCCTGTGTGAGATATGTTCCGACCCAAGGTCCCTCGCCTTTAAACCTCCTCTGCAATTGCATCAAGAAGGTCTCTCCTGTGTCCTTGGGTGCATGCAGGACCGAACTTGAGTGAGGGTCTCCAGGCTGGGGTCTTTCATGGGCACTTCTGTCCATCCTATGCATACTCTTTGGTACGTGACTCAGTCTCTGAAAGTCTCCTAGCGTCCAGGTTAGTTAACTCTGATGGTCTTCTTATGCACTTCCTGTTTCTTCAGAGGCCCTCAATCCTATCTGCAACTCTTCCAAAAGACTCCCTGAGCCCTCTCCAATGTTAGGCTGTGGGTCTCTTCGTCTGTTTCAGTCAGGTGCTGGATAAAGACTCTCAGAGGACAATTATGCTAAACTACTGTCTGCAAGTATAACAGAGCATCTTAACTATTGTCAGGGATTGGTGCTTGCCTATGGTATAGGTCTCAAGTTGGGAAGGGTATCATTTGGCCAATCTCTCAGTTTCTGCTCTATCTTTGTGCCTGTGTTTCTTGTAGACAGGTCAAATTTTGGGTGGAAAGGTTTTAAGTTTGGTGTCCTTAACTGTCCACTGGGATCTTACCTGCCTGCAGCATCTATATCTCACTGCTATGCATCTCAGCTAAAATCACCCCCATAGATTCCTTGGTGCTCTCTAATTCATGGTCTCTGGCACATCCTATAGATGCCTCCACCCTTCAACCCTCGCCAGCTGCAGATTTCAAATCAATATTCTATCTCTCTGGCCCTCTCTTGTCTCTTACCACACCTGTTCCTGACCCTCCTTTCACTTTCTTATCTGCTCTTCCATCCAGTTTTCTCTCTTTCATCTGCCTCCCATGACTGTTTAATCCCACTTCTGAGTGAGATTCAACTGTGCTCATCTGGGCATTTCTTCTTGTTTAGTTTTTTTGGGTCTATGGAGTGTAGTGTGCTCTTGCTGTATGTTATGATTATTATTCACTTGTAAGTGAGTACATACATGCATGTGCCTTTAGTTCTGGGTTACCTCACTTGGGATGATAGTTTCTAGTTGTATCCATTTGCCTATAAACTTCATGATGTCCTTGTATTTAATAGTTAAATAATGTTTCATTTTGTAAGTGAACCACATTTTCTATATCCATATTTTGGTTGAGGGATATCTGGATTCTTCCAGTTTTAAGCTGTTATAAATAAAATGGCTTTGAACTTTGTGAAGTCCCTACTCTAGCTCCTCTACCCACACAGAGTCCCTCCCTCCAATATCTTCTGTTTCTCCTTTGAGAAGGTGTGGGCCCCTGGGTATCTCCACATCATGGTGCATCAAGTCTCTGCTGGGTTAAGTGCATCCTCTCCCACTGAGGCCAGACATGGCAGCCCAGTTAAGGAAACAGATTCCAAAAGTAGGCAGCAGCTTTAGAGACAGCCCCCGCTATAGTTGTTGGAAGACTCTCATGAAGACTGAGCTACACATCTGCTACATGAGTGCTACAGGGGCCTTAGTCTAGACTGTGTGTGCTATTGGTTTGCAGATCAGTCTCTGAGTGTCCCCTAGGGTCCAGGTGAGTTGAGACCATTGGTATTCCTGTGGAGGAGTTCCTATCCTCTTCAGGGCCATCAATCCTTCCCTCAACTCTTCCATAACAGTCCCCAAGGACCATTCAATGTTTGACTGTGGTTCTCTGCATCTGTTTCAAGTCAGCTGCTGGGTGGAGCCTCCTAATGGACAATTATGCAAGGCTCCTGTGTGGGAGCATAACAGAGTATTCCTAATAATGTTGTGGATTGGTGCTTGTCCATAGGGTGGGTCTCCAGTTGGGCAAGTTTTCATTAACAATTCCCTCAGTCTCTACTCCAGCTTTACCCCTGCATTTCTTTTAGACAGGACATATTTTATTCTGTGTGTCTACTGTGCTGTGGTTGAAACTGATTCTTCAGCTTTCTTCTCATGCTCCCATACATTCCCCATTTGGTCTCAGCCCCTAAATCACATAAGATACTGTATAAACATTTGGTATTCAGTGCTAAGCTATTTTGCAAGCCTGGTGATTTTGTATTTTTAACTTTATATTTTTTGTTTTTTGTTTTCAAGACAAAATTTCTCTGTGAAGCCCTTCCTGTCCTGATAGTAGATAAAGAAACCACAGAAGCCACCTGACATGTTTTTGCAAAATAAGCACATGCTTCTGTGCAGTTCTTCATCCACATCTTTAATTTTAAAATTCAGCCAAATATATAGATTATATTCTATTTCTCAGGATGGCATATGTTCATGATATCAATACCATCTGAGGCTTCAGAGTCATTGAATTCCAGGTGTATATCGTTCTGCCTAACTCTGTGTCTATTCTGAAATTTTTGAATAAATACGAGCATTATGCCTGTGTGCAAGCATATGAAAATCATGTGTGCTTCATCTTTACTGTTGTCAGAAGGTGGCCTCAGAACTCCTGATCTTGAAGTAATGGGGAGTTGTTGATCCCCATGTAAATACTAGAAATTGACTACCATTATGTGGAAGACCAGCAAGAGCTTTCCACTGCTGAGCTATCTTTCCTGCCCTATGTTCCTTATTTATGATCAACATATATATTACTAATATTTTCATCTGTCCATTTTAAACTGTTTAAACATGCATTCCCTTCTAGCACAATTTAATTAATATTGCTGTTTAAACTGGTTCACTTCATGTTTTTGCAAAATGAATACAGAACTGCAGTGAATGTATAATTCTTTGTAGGAACTTCAGTAAAGAACTGTGAGTTCTCTCTCTCATTTTTGTTTCCTTGGTTGATTTTTTTCAGGGGAGTGAGGGTCTTAATATGCCACTTTTGCTGTCCTGCAACACATCACATAGACCACACCAGCATCCAGCTCAATGACATACACCTGCTTGTACCTCTGTGATTAAAGACATGAGCAAATACAAGCAGCTTGCCCATCATTTTTGTAGTTAGTAATTGTTCATATAGCTTTTCAGATGTTTGCTCAGTACTGTTGATCTGTTTCCCCCTGCATATCCCTCTCAATTCCCATTTGTGTTGCAAGGCTATATCCTTTACACAGGGTTCAGAAGCAACACAGGTGAAACATATAATTCAATTTCCTTCTAAAGTGACAGAATGATTATATTATAACTTCTGTTTTAGGAATAAGTGGAGGAAGCACCAGAGTTATATTATTATATTGTCTAGGAAGCATACATTTATTTACAGTGATGTCACAATCATGCATTGTGTTGTACACATGTATGGTATATTTTAGGATGTGGTGACTCATGATGATGTGCATGTGAACTTCACTGCAGAAGAGTGGAACTTGCTGGATTTGTCCCAAAAGAATCTCTACAAAGATGTGATGCTGGAGACCTACTGGAACCTCACTGCTATAGGTAAGACTGTGAGTTTTCTTTTGCTTTTCAAAATAAAGGAACAAGTGATTCTTGGTTATTGATGATCATCTGTTATTTCAATTGAGAACAAGGAAGATTGAGCTGAATAAACCAGGTTCAGTGCTGTCAAAATTCACAGTAACTTGAATTTTGCCTAATTTCCAATACTATATTATTCATTTTCTGGTACTGTGTTTTAGGTTACAGGTGGGAAGGTCATCATATTGAAAAACAACATCAAAGTTCTGGAAGGCATGAAAGGTAATTTTCATGTGCAAGCTGATACAAATATGCCTGTGAGAAAATTTTAATATGTTCTGGAATCTCTAAAGGAAAGCAAGTGTGTAAAATATCAGTCCTTTAAGTGTAGCTATGATGATAATATTCTCACAAAACCATGTACCTCACTGTCTGTTTTCTGATTTGTGTTTGCAAGGCATTCTTCTAAGAAAGCTGACAAGAAAACAGTGCCTTAAGAGAGATCTTTATTTGATTTGTAGCTCTATTAGAGCTATGCTGTGGAACTACCTGTCTGTATAGCCTTATAATATTTAGATGTTGCACATTGAATAGTGATAAACATGTATCCAAAACCTTCTAATAAGCAAATAGTCCATAGCAAAATTGGTAGTACTCAGATTCTTGTAGTGACATTGCCAACTTTATGGAGCAGTCAGTTTATGAGATTCAAGAATGTTGTCATGGAGAAACCTTAATCCATATACAGCAAGTCAACAAGGAACCAAAAGTCAAATGGTGTGAATTCAATGTGCAAACATTTCATTTTTTCTTCTACTTTTCAATGGCATATCAAGTGTCAGAATGGATAAAACCATTTGAGCATAGGGATATTTAAAGGAACCACATACCCTTTTCTTTTCTAGGACAATGAGAAGAAAGGTGGTATTCTGCCTTTGGGAGGCTCTCTGAACATGATAGATGTTTGCCATTAATTGTTTTTTTTTTGACTTTACTGGAAACAACCTAAAATTCACACTGCAGAAAATCCCTATGGGTACTACAAATATTGAAATTCTTTGTTTTTTTTTCCTGACTCCCGGTGCAACTGTATTGTGATTCACACTACAGAAAAATTAAAAACACAACCAGTGTTATCCAGCTCTGCCTCATTCCATTTTACTTCAGATATGTGAAATCCATCATATAGAAATCTCATATAGAAAAAGATGTTAGAAATATAAGCCATGTAATAAATGTTGTTACTATCACAGGAATTTTCAAAGAGGGAAAGCAATCCATAGGGGGGAGAACAGCATCAACATAGGAAGTGATAAAACCTTACAATCTGATTCTTTTTTTAATATTAAACCAAGCTGTAAAATTAGTTCCTATGGGTAAAATGATTGATAATGATAATGAATGTGGTTAAGCTTTCATATGTGCCAATTATCGTTGCAGGTATGTAAGAAGTCATAGTGGGGAAAAACCATATGAATGTAATCAATGTGTTAAAGCCTATTCAGAAGAGAGAACTTTAGAATATCATAAAAGAACACATACTGGAGAGAAACCTTATGAATGCGATCAATGTGGTAAAGCCTTTTCATTTCAGAGTGGTCTTCAGTATCATAAAAATACCCATACTGGACTAAAACCTTATGGATGTAATCAATGTGGTAAAGCCTTTGCAAGACCCAGTTATCTCCATTATCATAAAAAAACACATACTGGAGAGAAACCCTATGAATGTAATCAATGTGGTAAAGCCTTTGCAAGACCCAGTCATCTCCTAATCCATAAAAAAATACATACTGGACAGAAACCTTATGAATGTAGTCAATGTGGTAAATCCTATTCAGAAAAGAAAAATCTCCAGTATCATAAAAGAACACATGCTGGAGAGAAATCCTATGAATGTAATCAATGTGGAAAAGCCTTTGCAACACACAGTCATCTCCAATATCATAAAAGAACACATACTCGAGAGAAACCTTATGAATGTGATCAGTGTGGTAAAGCCTTTTCTTATCAGAGTGGTCTCCAGTATCATAAAAATACCCATACTGGAGAGAAACCTTATGGATGTAATCAATGTGGTAAAGCCTTTGCAAGACCCAGTTATCTCATAATCCATAAAAGAATACATACAGGAGAGAAACCCTATGAATGTAATCAATGTGGTAAAGACTTTTCACATCATAGTGGTCTCCAGTATCATAAAAATACTCATACTGGAGAGAGACCTTATGAATGTAATCAATGTGGTAAAGCCTATTCAGAAGAGAGAACTCTAGAATATCATAAAAGAACACATACTGGAGAGAAACCTTATGAATGCAATCAATGTGGTAAAGCCTTTGCAACACACAGTCATTTCCAATATCATAAAAGAACACATACTGGAGAGAAACCTTATAAATGTAATCAATGTGGTAAAGCCTTTTCATGTCAGAGTGGTCTCAAGTATCATAAAAATACCCATACTGGAGAGAAACCTTATGGATGTAATCAATGTGGTAAAGCCTTTGCAACACCAAGTTGTCTCCTAAGCCATAAAAGAACACATACTGGAGAAAAACCTTATGAGTGTAATCAATGTGGTAAAGTCTTTGCATCTCAAGGTAGTCTCCAATGTCATAAAAGAACACATACTGGAGAGAAACCTTATGAATGTAATCAATGTGGTAAGGCCTACTCAAAAAAGAGAACTCTAGAATATCATAAAAATACCCATACTGGAGAGAAACCTTATGTATGTAATCAATGTGGTAAAGCATTTGCATCATGCAGTCATCTTGAATATCATAAAAAAACACATAATGGAGAGAAACCTTATGAATGTAATCAATGTGATAAAGCCTTTTCACATCAGAGTGGTCTCCAGTATCATAAAAATACCCATACTGGGGAGAAACCTTATGGATGTAATCAATGTGGTAAAGCCTTTGCAAGACCCAGTTGTCTCTTAAGCCATAAAAGATCACATACTGGAGAGAAACCTTATGGATGTAGTCAATGTGGTAAAGCCTTTACAAGACCCAGTTGTCTCCTAAGCCATAAAAGAACACATACTGGACAGAAACCTTATGAATGTAATCAATGTGGTAAAGCCTTTTCATATCAGAGTGGTCTCCAAAGACATAAAAGAACACATACCGGAGAGAAACATGAGTGTAATCAATGTGGTAAAGCCTTTGCAACAAGCAGTCATCTACAATATCATAAAAAAACCCATACCGGTGAGAAACCTTATGAATGTAATCAATGTGGCAAAGACTTTTCCTGTCACAGTAGTCTCATATATCATAAAAGAACACATACAGGAGAGAAACCCTATAAATGTACTCAATGTGGTAAAGCTTTTAGATGTCACAGTCATCTACAAAGACATAAGAACACATACTGTAGAGAAACTGCAGGAATGTATTGAATGAGGTAAAGCCTTTCCAGGACACAGTCATCTCTGAATCCACAAAAGAAAACATGCAGGAGTGAAACCTTATGAATGTAGTCAATGCGATAAAGCCGTTGCATGTCACAGTCATCTCCAAATACATTAATGAGCATATAGTGGAGAGAAGCCCTATGATTGTAATGAATGGTAATGAATGCCTTTGCATGTCACTGTACTTTCCAAACACTTAAAGGAACACACACTTTAGAGAAACCTTATGACTGTAAGGAATGTGGAAAAGCCTGTGCATATCACTGTAGTCTCCAAAGACAGAAAAGAACATATATTGGGCTGAAACCTTTTGATTGTACTAAAGTTGGTAAATTGTTTACATGCCATGGTGGTTTCTGAATACAGAAATGAACACATATGAGAGAGAAACATTCTGAAAGTAATCAACATGTTAAAACCTCTGCATGTCCTAATCATTTTCAAAAGCATGAAAGAATTCATAGTGGACATAAACTGTGGTGATTTATATATGCTTGACCCTAAGAAGTAGCAATATTAAGAGATGTGTCTTGTGGGAATAGATGTACATTTTTGAAAGAATTGAATTACTATGGTGGTGGTCTTTGGAGCTCAGGCCAGTACAAAACAGACCCTCCTACCACTTGGCTGGAAGATAGTCTCTTCATGGATGCCTTCTCATGAAGATGCAGAATTCTCAGCTCCTTTTCCAGCATCATGCCTGCCTGCATGGTGACATTCTTCCTGCTATGATGGTAATGGACTAAACATTTGAAACTGTAAGCCAGGCCCAATTAAATATTTGCCTTTAACACAGTTGTCTTGGTTACAATGTCTCTTCTTAGCAATGGAAAGTCTATCTAAGACACAAGTTGGTACCCCAGACTTAAGGATTGCTATGATAGACCTGACAATGTTGTTTTGTTTTATGAAGCTATGTGGATTTTTAGACTTTTGTTTTATATTCATTAAGTGGAAGTTAATGGGCCATTCTAGTAGGAATATGAAAGACATATGTACTAAGGGTGATTTGAACTTTGTATATAGTTTTTATGATGTTTTGCTGAAGAATGTTGCTGCCTTTTGCCCTGGTCTGTAGAGTGTCCTTGAAGATAAGGTAAAGAGATTGATGTTAATTGCATTGACAAAGGTAGTTTCAGTAAAGCAAGCAAAGCCTTTGACCTTTTTTAAGTCTCATGATGACTGTTTTGAGCAAGCATAGTAATCTTAGAAAGAAAAAAATATAAAATGTTAGGTCAAAAGAGAAAAGCCTCACAAGGAAGTTGAATGAAGCTAAATTCTGTGATCAATGATATTAAATGGTATTAAAGGAATGGTGATGTTAGGACAAGATTCCATCTACCTAAACTTATGGATTTGCAGTTGTATGAAGGAGAACTGTATCATGTTGGGCATTATTGTTACCTTGTTATTGTTTTCATGTGGACACAAGAGTTACCAGTATGTGTGAAATTGACAATCTATGGATTGTGATTACTATTCTAGGTTTTCATCTTAAGATCTAAAATAAAATACTTAAGTACAGGCATGGTGGTAAATGCCTTAAATTCTAGCAGATGAGTGCAAAGCAGATTTCTGATTCAAGTCATCCTGGTACAGAACAAGTTTTGGGTAAAGAAAAGCTTAGGTATGGGCAAAGTGTTACACACCTTTAATCCCAGCATTCAGGAGACAGAGCCATGCAGATCTCTGAGTTCAAGGTTAATCTACAGAGCAAGTTCAAGGACAGCCGAGCTTAGGCAGTGAAGTTGTTGAAAAATAGGAAGCTGGTGATAATATAATAGAAGGGGCCATGTTCCAGCTCCAGCAAGCAGAGGAACTCAGCAGCTTTGTCCATGTGGCTCTGGTTTTAGAGGCAAGAATAGAAGGGATTACTGAGACAACTGATGCTTGTTAGCTATTAGTGGGTATGAAGAAGAAACCAGCACCACTGAGGTGAAATCTTTGTTTGTTTGTTTGTTTTGTTGGTTGGTTGGTTGGTTTTTCTGAGACAGGGTTTCTCTGTATAGCCCTGGCTGTCCTGGAACTCCCTCTGTACACCAGACTGGCCTCGAACTCAGAAATCCACCTGCCTGTGCCTCCCAAGTGCTGAGATTAAAGGTATGCACCACCACTGCCTGGCTAGAGGTAAAATCTTCTGGTAAGTGTTTTCTGAGAAGAGAAAGAAGTTGTATTTCAGAGAATACAGTCCTGTGTAAGAGTCACCCAGGTGGCACTGGTTTTAAGGCATGAATGTTTCATGCAGAGCAGCTAGGGCTTGGCACCGTGGGGGGAGCATATAAGAGGAATGCAGTGAAGACTGCTGCAGAAGAACTCAATATATTGAAGATTTCAGTACCATGGGATGAGCAGAAAGAACAGCAGCAGCAATTGGGTGAAGTTGAGCAGAACCTAGTGTACTATAGAGGGAAGAGCTGGAGAAGTGACCCAGCTTCTTTCTTTTGCGGAGCACAGAAGATCATTTGTGGATCTCAGATACTGGAACAAGAAGCTGTAATTTTGAAGTTATTTTGGAGACTCCAATATTTTTAGGTTCCAGAGCTTCTCAGGAAACTACTTTCAGGAAATAAAATCAGCCAAAGGGAAAGAATTGTGCTGCGGTGAGCAGGGCAGGAAGGAATTGGAGATCTGAAGAACACTTGACATCAGACATGGAGATGGAGAGTTTGGAGATTTCCTTGCTGGCTTTTGGTCTTCTGTTGGCCCAGTATTTCCTCACAATGACATTTAGGAATGGTGAGATGTCAGGTGCAGCCTCACTTATACAATGAAGGCCTAAAAATCAGCCATAGGCCTAAGTTAGCCTGCTAACACAAAGTCTTGGTCTCTGTGGAAAAACACTGAACAGATGGCTATAAGATCTTGTAAACAAGTAGCCTTGGTGGAAATTTACCAGCCTGGATATAGTCATAGACCTTGTAGATAGGTAGCTTTGGTGGAGAGTACCAGCTTATATAAGAAAGGAGTGAATTATAGTGACTTGTCCCCTGAACCTTCACCCAGACAATACCTTGTTCTGGAAGATATCTGTACACCCCTGAAGACACCTATGCTCCTGCATCATCCCCTTTCCCACATCCTGCCTTTATGTGTATATATCCCTTGTGTGAAAAGTAAAAATGGTGGTTTGATCAGACTATAGACAAGCTGCCCGTTCTTTGCACCCCCTGTCCTCCAGTTCTCTCTTGCAGGTCTCCTGGTCCCAGTTCAATGCCCTGTGGGATTGGGGCATTCTGGTGCCTGGAACAGGGACCCTGGAGATTGAGGTGGACAGAATGCTGGCTCTGCAGATAGGGGTAGGCCTACTCAGTTTCTCAGAGCATTGAGGGTGGCTGCCCAGAGTGCCTGAGGGCAGTCCACAATATGTAGCAGTTTTTAGAGGGACTCCCTTAGGAGCTGTGAGTGAGCGCTCCTCCACATTTCTCAGGGCACACAAGAGAGATGACTCTTGGGGGTGTATGAGAACACCTTACATTCGCAAGGACACCACAGTCCAACCTGCTCTGAGACGATTCACGTATGGGAGAATCAGAGTGGCCAGATCTCGAGGTACAAGTGATAGGACATGCATTTTCTAAACTGTCACTCTGTGACAGGGCTCAAGGAGCCTATATTCCAGACGTGAGGAACTAGGGTTAAGAAAAAAGGATCTTTAAAAATTCTCTGCTTTCATTAGTGTTGTTTTCTCAAGAGGGGACTATTGATAAAAAATGCTATACTCCCTACAGAGGAGATAAAAAGTTAAACCTTTAAAATGAGAGTGAGAAAGGGGAAAGCAGCTGCCCACTCTCTAGCATGTTTACAAAAGAAAAGAAAAAAGCTGTTTCAGAGCCCTCCTGGGAGCAGGAGGAAATCCTGCTGGAGAGATTCTCAATTCTACTTTCTCTGTCTATTGTCTGTCCTTGGTGCACCAATCTGTCCATGTGTATTAATTGTCTGTCTTTGTTTCATTGTTTGAATGAATGTTGTTCTATGTTTCATGTTCAAAAGAAAAACTGGTTAAAACTGCTTGCGCATCCACCCCTCCATTTAGTTTAAAAACTCGCTTAGAAAGAACAGTTTCTCCTTCCAGTCTGGGCCAGAGCACTGAGCAGATCTTGGGTGGCAGCTCTGCCCCCAACCTCCAAGTACGCAGAGGAATCGGGGATCCCAGGCGCTCTAACTCAGGCAATATCTTAGGTAAGCAGACAGCAGGGACCGCCCTAAATAGGGAGTAACCAGGGCCCACCAAGGACCCAGGAAGTCACTCCCGGCCCGGAACACTAGTTCCTTCTGGTCTGGGCCAGAGCACTGAGCAGATCTTGGGTGGCAGCTCTGCCCCCAACCTCCAAGAACCCAGAGGAAGTGGGATCCCAGGCGCTCTAACTTGGACAGTATCTTAGAAACTAGTTCTCGGATCTGAGGCCTGGACCAGTCCTCTGCCAGGTCTGCTGTTTTGTGGACCCCGGATTCCACCTGAGACATACTGGAAGGTCCACTCAACCCAGAGCAACAGAGGAACAACTGAACTCAGAGCGTCAGACAACATATCCGGAGATATTCTAGAGGAGACACTGCACCCAGAACAGCAGACACCTAGCTGGACTGCTACCTTAGAGGCACCATATCCTGGGGCATCCTAGAGGTACCACTGTAATCAGTGCAGCTGGAAAAGATCACAGAGACATCTGGACCCCTAGGAGATCAGACACAAGCTAGATAACTGGAAAGGCAGGCTTCAGTCAGAGACAGCAAGTACAGGCAGCACTAGAGTTAACCAGATGGCAAAAGGCAAGAGCAAGAACATAAGCAACAGAAACCAAAGTTACATGGCATCATCAGAACCCAGCTCCCCCATCAGAGCAAGCCCTGAACACCCCATCACACCAGAAAAGCAGGATTCAGAATTAAAATCACTTCTCATGATGATGATAAAGGGCTTTAAGAAAGACATAAATAACACTCTCAAAGAACTTAAGGAGAGCACTGGTAGACAGATAGAAACCCTTAAAGAGGAAACACAAAAATCCCTTAAGGAATTGCAAGAAAATGCAACCAAACGGGAGAAGGAATTAAACAAAACCATGCAGGATCTAAAAATGGAAGTAGAAACAATAAAGAAATCACAAAGTGACAATACCCTGGAGATAGAAAACCTAAAAAAAAGATCAGGAGTCATAGACACAAGTGTCACCAACAGAATACAAGAGATGGAAGAGAGAATCTCATATGCAGAAGATACCATGGAAAACATTGACACAACTGTCAAAGAAAATGCAAAATACAAAAAGCTACTAACCCAAAGTATACAAGAAATCCAAGACACAATGAGAAGGCCAAACCTAAGGATAATAGGTATAGATGAGGGGGAAGACTCCCAACTTAAAGGACCAGTAAATATCCTCAACAAAATTATAGAGGAAAACTTCCCTAACCTAAAGAAAGAGATGTCCATAAATATACAAGAAGCCTACAGAACTCCAAATAGTTTAAACCAGAAAAGAAATACTTCCCGCCATATAATAGTCAAAACATCAAATGTACAAAACAAAGAAAAAATACTAAGAGCAGTAAGGGAAAAAGGCAAAGTAACATATAAAGGCAGACCTATAAGAATTACACCAGACTTCTCACCAGAGACCATAAAAGCCAGAAGATCCTGGACCGATATCATACAGACCCTAAGAGAACACAAATGCCAGCCCAGACTACTATACCCAGCAAAACTCTCAATCATTATTGATGGAGAAACCAAAATATTCCATGACAAATCCAAATTCACACAGTATCTCAACACAAATCCAGCACTTCAAAGAATAATTGGTGGAAAAATCCAACACAAGGAGGGAAACTACAACCTAGAAAAAACAAGAAAGTAATCTTCCAAAAGCCTTAAAAGACATATCTCCACTGCCAATAACAAAAATAACAGGAAACAACATTCATTTCTCCTTAATATCTCTTAATATCAATGGACTCAATTCTCCAATAAAAAGACATAGACTATCAGACTGGATACGTAAGCAGGACCCAACATTTTGCTGCATTCAGGAAACACACTTTTGTGAAACAGACAGGCACTACCTCAGAGTAAAAGGTTGGAAAACAATCTTCCAAGCAAATGGTCCCAAGAAACAAGCTGGAGTAGCAATTCTAATATCAAATAAAATCATTTTTCAACCAGAAGTAATCAAAAAAGATAAAGAAGGACACTTCATATTCATCAAAGGAAAAATGTACCAAGAGGAACTCTCAATTCTCAACATCTATGCCCCAAATGCAAGGGCACCCACATACATAAAAGAAACTTTATTAAAGCTTAAAGCATACATTGCACCCCACACAATAATAGTGGGAGATTTCAACACCCCACTCTCAGCTATGGACAGATCATGGAAACAGAAACTAAACCAAGACACAATGAAACTAACAGAAGTTATGAACCAATTGGACTTAACTGACATCTATAGAACATTTCACCCTAAAACAAAAGAATATACCTTCTTCTCAGCACCTCATGGTACCTTCTCCAAAATAGACCATATAATTGGTCACAAAACAGGCCTCAACAGATACAAAAAGATTAAAATAATCCCTAGTACCTTATCAGACCACCATGGACTAAGACTCGTCTTTGACATGGACAAAAACAACACAAAGCCCACGTACACTTGGAAACTGAACAATGCTCTACTCAATGATAACTTGGTCAAGGAAGAAATAAAGAAAGAAATTAAAGCCTTTTTAGATTTAAATGAAAATGAGGACACATCATATCAAAACTTGTGGGACTCACTGAAAGCAGTACTAAGAGGAAAAATCATAGCTCTAAGTGCTCACAAAAAGAAATTGGAAAGAGCATACATTAACAACTTGACAGCAAACCTGAAAGCGTTAGAACAAAAAGAAGCTAATATACCCAAGAGGAGTAGACGGCAGGAAATAATCAAACTCAGGGCTGAAATCAACCAAGCTGAAACAAAAAGAACTATACAAAATATCAACAAAACCAGGAGCTGGTTCTTTGAGAAAATCAACAAGATAGACAAAGCCTTAGCCAGAATAACCAAAGGGCACAGAGACAGTATTCAAATTAATAAAATCAGGACTGAAAAGGGAGACATAACAACAGAAACAGAGGAAAGTAAAAATATCATCAGATCCTACTACAAAGGCCTATACTCAACAAAATTGGAAAATCTGGAGGAAATGGACATTTTTCTAGATAGATACCAGGTGACCAAAGTTAAACGAGGAGCAGACACATCATCTAAACAGTCGCATAACCCCTAAAGAAATAGAAGCAGTCATTAAAAACCTCCCCACCAAAAAAAAAGTCCAGGACCAGATGGTTTTAGTGCAGAATTCTATCAGACCTTCCAGGAAGAGCTAATACCAATTCTCTTCAAACTATTCCACAGAATAGAAACAGAAGGAAAAATACCCAATTTGTTCTATGAAGCTACAATTACGCTCATACCTAAGCCTCACAAAGACCCAACAAAGAAGGAGAACTACAGACCAATCTCTCTTATGAATATCGATGCAAAAATACTCAATAAAATTCTCGCAAACCGAATCCAACAACACATCAAAGCAATCATCCATCATGATCAAGTAGGCTTTATCCCAGGAATGCAGGGATGGTTCAATATTCGGAAATCCATCAATGTAATCCACTACATAAGTAAACTCAAAGAAAAAAACCACATGATCATCTCACTAGATGCTGAGAAAGCATTTGACAAAATACAACATCCCTTCATGTTAAAAGTCTTGGAAAGATTAGGAATTCAAGGTCCATACCTAAACATAGTAAAAGCAATATACAGCAAGCCAGTAGCCAACATCAAACTAAATGGAGAGAAACTTGAAGCAATCCCACTAAGAACAGGGACCAGACAAGACTGCCCACTCTCACCCTACCTATTCAATATAGTACTGGAAGTCCTAGCTAGAGCAATTAGACAACAAAAGGAAGTCAAAGGGATACAAATAGGAAAGGAAGAAGTCAAAATTTCACTATTTGCAAATGATATGATAGTATACTTAAGCGACCCTAAAACTTCCACCAGAGAACTCCTAAACCTGATAAACAACTTCAGTAAAGTGGCTGGATATAAAATCAACTTAAACAAATCAGTAGCCTTCCTATACTCAAAAGATAAACAGGTTGAGAAAGAAATTATGGAAATGACACCCTTCACAATAGCCACAAATAATATAAAATATCTTGGAGTGAATCTAACTAAGCAAGTGAAAGATCTGTATGACAAGAACTTCAAGTCTCTGAAGAAAGAAATCGAAGAAGATCTCAGAAGATGGAAAAATCTCCCATGCTCCTGGATTGGCAGGATTAATATAGTAAAAATGGCCATCTTGTCAAAAGCAATCTATAGATTCAATGCAATCCCCATCAAAATTCCAAATCAATTCTTCATAGAGATAGAAAGAGCAATTTGCAAATTTATTTGGAACAACAAAAAACCCAGGATATCGAGAACTATTCTCAACAACAAAAGAACTTCTGGGGGAATCACCATCCCTGACCTCAACCTATACTACAGGGCAATAGTAATAAAAACTGCATGGTATTGGTACAGAGACAGACATGAAGATCAGTGGAATAGAACTGAGGATCCAGAAATGAGCCCACATCCCTATGGTCACTTGATCTTTGACAAAGGAGCTAAAACCATCCAGTGGAAAACGGACAGCATTTTCAGCAAACGGTGTTGGTTCATCTGGAGGTCAACATGTAAAAGGATGCAAATCGATCCATTCATATCTCCTTGTACAAAGCTCAAATCCAAGTGGATAAAAGACCTTCACTTAAAACCAGATACACTGAAACTAATGGAAGAGAAGGTGGGAAACACCCTTTGAATACCTAGGCACAGGGGAAAAGTTCCTGAACAGAACACTAATGGCTTATGCTCTAAGATCAAGAATTGACAAATGGGACCCCATCAAATTGCAAAGCTTCTGTAAGGCAAAGGACATTGTCAATAAGACAAATCGGCAACCAACAGATTGGGAAAAGATCCTAACCAATCCTACATCCGATAGAGGGCTAGTATCCAAGATATACAAAGAACTCAAGAAATTATACTCCAGACAACCATATAACCCTATTAAAAAATGGGGTACAGAGCTAAACAAAGAATTCTCAACAGAGGAAACTCGAATGGCTGAGAAACACCTTAAGAAATGCTTTACATCCTTAGTCATCAGGGAAATGCAAATCAAAACAACCCTGAGATTCCACCTCACACCAATCAGAATGGATAAGATCAAAAACTCAGGTGATAGTAGATGCTGGCGAGGATGCGGAGAAAGAGGAACACTCCTCCATTGTTGGTGGGATTGCAAGCTGGTACAACCACTCTGGAAATCAGTCTGGCGGTTCCTCAGAAAGCTGGACATAGCATTACCTGAGGATCCAGCTATAGCACTCCTGGGCATATACCCAGAAGATGCTCCAACATGTAATAAAGACATATGCTCCACTATGTTCATAGCAGCCTTATTTATAATAGCCAGAAGCTGGAAAGAACCAAGATGTCCCTCAACAGAGGAATGGATACAAAAAATGTGGTACATTACACAATGGAGTATTACTCGGCTATTAAAAATAATGAATTCGAGAAATTTTTAGGTAAATGGATGGATCTAGAAATTATCATCTTGAGTGAGTTAACCCAATCCCAAAAGAACACACAGGGTATTCACTCACTGTTAAGCGGATGTTAGCCCCAAAGCTAGGATTAGCGAAGACTCAACCAGCAGACCACATGAATCTCATGAAGAAGGAAGACCAAGAGGGGATGCCTCAGTTCTACTTAGAACGAGAAACAAAAATGCTCAAGGGAGCACATATGGAAACAAAGCATGGGACAGAAACTGAAGGAGGGGCCATCAGGAGACCACTCCACCTCTGTATTCATTCCATGTACAGCCACCTAATCTAAACACTGTTGTGGATGGCTGGAAGTGCATAATCTGAGGAACATGATATAGCTGTCTCCTTAGAGGTCTTCCAAAGACTAACACACTCAGAGGACGATGCTCACAGTTAACCACTGATATGATCAGGGGTTTCCCAATAGAGAACTTAGAGAGAGGACTGAAGGAGCAGAAACGGTTTGCGGCCCCAGGAGGAAAGCAACAATACCAAAAATCAGAGCCCCCCCCCCCCCCAGGGTCTAAACCACCAGCCAGGGAACACATAGGGAGGGACCCAAGACTCCAGCGGTATATGTAGGGGAGGATGGCCTTGTCGGGCATAGGTAGAAGAGGAGTTTCTTGGTCCCCCCCAAAAATAAACACAGAGTGGGGGGGAATGTGAGGGTGGGGAGGGGATAGTGGGGGGTGGGTAGGTGCGATCACTGCCTCATAGAAACATGAGAGGGGGATGAGATGGGAGGTTTCTGGGTGGTGGGAGGAAATGGGGTTAGGGGATAAAATCTGAAATGTAAATATTACAACCAATTTTTAAAAGGGGGGGAAAAAGAAAAGTTGTTAGAACCAACATCTTTTTTTTAAAAAAAATGTCAGCCCCCTGGGGGGGGGAATTTTTTTTTCTTGATACTAAAACTTGTTCTGAGAATTGTATATTGCAGAATACACAGCCTTGGTGTATCTACTCATCAAGCATACTGAACAGACCTGCCCAAACCTCCGATGTCCTGGAATTCCATCTGGATTCAGTGAAGACACAGCATCAGAGGCTTATCAACTTACTCTTCCTCCCACCCCTCTTCTAATATCTCAACGCCCGTAATCAGCTTGAAGAAGTTAAAGAAGAGTCAGCG